>NC_083345.1:84028149-84328149 GCF_019175385.1 Lycium barbarum
TATTTTCACATCTAGGATTTACATATACAACATATACCACTGTCGAGGGGGAAGTTCTTATTATTTAGGTTAGTTATGTATTTTCATTTAAAAAAAAAGGTAAAAAATAAAAATTGGGTTGCGCTATATATATGAAAGAGTATACAATAATGATGTATTTGGCAAATCAAATACCACGTTCTAATAATCAACCATTCTGATTAGTTGATAATATTAGTATTAGTTGGAAATTTTGTGAAAGATTCCTGTGAAAGTTTCATTAACGCGGAATTCGTGTCAAGTAGACCTTGTTGTTGTGATAATTCTTAATTCACGAGTTGTAGGGAGAGATTTATGTCACCACAAACAGAGACTAAAGCAAGTGTTGGATTCAAAGCTGGTGTTAATGAGTACAAATTGACTTATTATACTCCTGAGTGCCAAACCAAGGATACTGCTATATTGGCAGCATTCCGAGTAACTCCTCAAACTGGAGTTCCACCTGAAGAAGCAGGGGCCGCGGTAGCTGCGGAATCTTCTACTGGTACATGGACAACTGTACGGACTAATGGACTTACCAGCCTTAATCGTTACAAAGGGTGATGCTACCGCATCGAGCGTGTTGTTGGAGAAAAAGATCAATATATTGCTTATGTAGCTTACCCACTCGATAGGGCATGAGTTCTAGTATCATAAGTGTTTCCTCATAGGAACGTCCGCGAATTTGATCAATTACTCTTCGTGCTTTGTCAGCAGACATAGATATATGTTCACCTAAAGCACATACTTCTGTTTTTTTTTCTTCTTTAGCATAAGGTTTGCCTCCTACTACTGAATTATAAGCATCTAGATTTTTTTATTAATATTAACGACGAGATCTAATATCACTTTTTGCATGTCCTATAAAATTTAATGTAGGTGCAAATTCTCCCAATTTGTGGCCTACCATACTATCCGTTATATAAATAGGCAATTGCTCCTTTCCATTATGGATAGCAATAGTATGACCGATCATTGTGGGTATAATGGTAGATGCCCGGGACCAAGTTACTATTATTTCTTTTTCTGCTTTTATGTTAAGCTTATCAATTTTTTTTAATAAATGATTGGCTACAAAGGGATTTTTTTTTATAGTGAAACTTGACTTCTGAGTTCTTAGCCAAAATTGACTAAATAAAATGAAAAGGATTCCAATTTCATGTCTTAAATGAAATGAGTGGACTAGAATCGGCAGTATTCTAATAGATAGATAGTATGGTAGAAAGATTCATCTATTTCTTTCTACCATACTATTTATTAGTTAGCCCCGCTGCGTTTTATATGGATCTATAGATCAATCTACAATATTATCTTGATATATGTGAATATCAATTCCATATATGGGATTGACATAGCATCCAATTCCATTTATTTGCTATATCTATTTGTTCTGATCAATCTGGATTACTCTTATGTCTTATAGTTTGAATTACTATATTTTTTATTTCTAATATTGAATCTCGGTATCTATTGAAAGAATCAAATCAATGAAGGAAAGGCGACAGTTATAGGCATATTCAAAAAAGCACGTAGTAATCTTTTTTTTACCATTCCCAAGAAGTAATTGAGTAAACTATTGACAGTAGTTCCACGGGAATCGAAAAGGAAGAGTAAACCTCACTGATTTTTAACTCCTGAACCATGATATGAAATAAGTCGATAAAGTATAATCCAATTTCAAAAATTCGAAAGCAATAAATGTGCAATATGTGACTCACCTGACGATTTTATTCTGCATAGCGGGTACATAAACTGCTTGAATAGAGGTTATGGATCCTTCTTTGGTAGAAGTAATTCTTTCTTGTAAATAACCCATTTCGGTACTCGGGTCGGTTGATAACCCACAGCGGAAGGCATTCTACCCAATAAGGCCGATACTTCGGATCCTGCTTGGACGAAATGGAAGATATTGTCAATAAATAGAAGTACGTCTTGCTCATTAACATCTCGGAAATATTCTTCCATAGTTAGGGTAGTCAAACCAACTCTCATACGAGCTCCAGGCGGTTCATTCATCTGACCGTAAACTAGGGCCACCTTTGATTCTGCAAAATTTTCTTCATTAATCACTCAAAATTCTTTCATTTCCATGTAAAGATCATTTCCTTCCCGAGTACGTTCACCCACTCCGCCAAATACAGATACGCCCCCGTGAGCTTTAGAAATATTTTTAATCAATTCCATAATGAGTACTGTTTTACCCACTCCAGCTCCCCCGAATAGTCGATTTTTCCTCCACGGCGATAAGGGGCTAAAAGATCTACTACTTTAATTCCTGTTTCAAAAATAGATAATTTTGTATCCAACTGCATAAAGGCGGGCGCAGATCTATGAATAGCAGACATTGTACTAGTATCTACAGGCCCTAAATTATCAACAGGCTCTCCGAGCACGTTAAAAATTCATCCCAGAGTCGCTTCCCCGACCGGAACACTTATAGGAGCTCCTGTGTCAATCACTTCCATTCCTCGCGTTAGACTGTTTGTACATCACAAGCCACATTAATTGGATGATCAACACTATCTCGACCTTGACCTACCAGAGCGTTATAAATATTCGACATCTTGCCCGAGGGAAAGGCTACATCTAGTACCGGACCGATGATTTGGACGACACTCCCCAGGTTTTTTTTTCAAGCGTAGAAACCCCAGAACCAGAAGTAGTAGGATGGATTCTCATAATAATAAAATAAATAAATATGTCAAAATGTTTTTTCAAAAATTATCGAATTAAAAAAATGTCCGCTAGCACGTCGATCGGTTAATTCAATAAAATGAGAATTAGCACTCAATTTTGTTGGCACCATGCAATTGAACTTGAACCAATTCAATTGTTTACTTATTCAATGAGACTGAGTGAATTTGCAAGCTCACCCAACCTATTTTCATTTAAAAATCTCAAGTGGATGAATCAGAATCTTGAGAAAGTCTTTCATTTATCTATCATTATAGACAATCCCATCCGTATTATCTATTCTATGGAATTCGAACCTAAACTTTATTTTCTATTTCTATTACGATTCATTATTTGTATCTAATTGGCTCCTCTGCGCGAGGTTCAAACGAGAAAAGGCTTATGGTGGATACCTAGGCACCCAGAGACGAGGAAGGGAATAGTAATCAATGAAATGCTTCGGGGAGTTAAAAATAAGCATAGATCCGGAGATTCCCGAATAGGGCAACCTTTCGAATTGCTGCTGAATCCATGGGCAGGCAAGAGACAACCTAGCAAACTGAAACATCTTAGTAGCTAGAGGAAAAGAAAGCAAAAGAAATTCTTGTAGTAGCGGCGAGCGAAATGGGAGCAGCCTAAACCGTGAAAACAGGGTTGTGGGAGAGCAATACAAGCATCGTGCTGCTAGGCGAAGCAGCCTGAATGCTGCACCCTAGATGGCGAAAGTCCAGTAGCCGAACACCGTGAAATGGTTTCATGGGCCGTCAAAGGCCACCGTGAAAGTTATTGCATTGGCCGACTTAACCTTTTATAAAATAATTTGGGGGCTAACAACAAAAGCTTGCATATAAGGCAAATAGCACCTCTATAGTGTTGTGGTGTGATTAAGGGTTATTATGAGCTGAGAAAAGCTTGAATTTCGAGTCGTATGTACTTTTTAAGGTAAGTTTAACATCTTGTTGGTTGTGCTCAAGGTTAATTTCACATTGGTTAAGTTGTTTGGATGAAATACTACAAGATAGTACTTGAAGTGGTACAAGGTGTTGTTATCTCTTAATTGTTTTAGAAGTTGGATATATATATATATATATATATATCTTCGAATGGCTGTAAATCATGAGAAATAACTTGAATATGTTATGGTTATTGTCATTACGATTATCTATCTCTTGGTTAAGATGATGGTGTTATAAGTTAGAAGAAGAAGAAGAAGAAGAAGAAGAAGAAGAAGAAGAAGAAGAAGAAGAAGAAGAAGAAGAAGAAGAAGAAGAAGAAGAAGAAGTAGTCTTACAACATTAAAAAGTGGTTCATGTTGTTTAGCTTTTGTTAGGTTGTTAATGTTATTATTGAAGATGGAAATAAGGCTGAGAACTATACAAATATTTTTGATGATATGTTGGCTATATTTCCATGTTCAAGTTAAGGCAAAATAAGGGTATAAGGGCTTAAATGGGTTTCAATCCAAGATTATCGCTTGTCGTGTTGAATGAAAGTATAGTTGATGATATTTCATATATTGATTGTTGATAAGTGTAGATGAACCATGTTGTTATTGGTATTACCTGGTTTTTATTGTTGTTATTTGGAATTGGAGGAAGTGACAATTATAGGGGAAATGTAGTTTGAATTTCTATTAGTGACCTACTAGCTTAGAAGCATGATTGTATGTCCTCCCATGGCATTAATTACAAGTTTTACTGTCTTAATATAGATTGAAGTCTTCTAGAAGATATCCGTCAAATCGTTAAGTAAACGACAAAGGTATGTTAAGGAAATTCCTTTCACTCTTATGGCATGATTCCGATTGAAACGAAATGTAAAAGAATGATACTCATAAACGACTCTATTCCTACTAATGGTAAGAAAGCTTATATTCATTGTCTTTCATGATGTATTTCTGATTCATGGAATTGATTTTTAGCTCTTATTGAAACATATGTTGATGATGCTAGTTCCATAATGATAATCGGAGATGTAATGACCTTATGTCACTTCGATAAGCTCATGATGTCTCATTATGGCTCTTCTACACGCACTCTCTCTCTCTCTCTCTCTCTCTCACACACACACACACGCACATATATATATATATATATATATATATTTTCATTATATATAAGTGCAGTGGGGGTACGAACACAGCTACCCCCACTTGTACATTGAGCTCACAAATTGTACACGCAATGAATGCTTGTACCATGAGCTATATAACTTGTACACTTTATCCAACTATTTTTATATCCCACATAGACATGTCATAATACTTAATATTTATTTCCTTCTCATGTATAGACGTATGCACTTCAAATTTAATTCTCCGACACATTTATTTCCTCTGTGCACTTTTACTTGTTGACTTTTGACTTTTCGTATTCTAGCTGAATATTTATTCTCTTCTCATGTATAGACATATGCAGTTCAATTTTAATTCCCCTACACAGATTTATTTCGTCCGTGCACTTTAATATGTTCACTTTTGACTTTTCACATTCTTTAAGAATTAATAAATCTTACGTGGATATATGCCATAGTACTGAATATTTATTCTCTTCTCATGTATACACGTGTGCACTTCTATTTTAATTCTCCGACACATATTTATTTCCTCCGTGCACTTTTACTTGTCACTTTTGATTTTTCACATTTTTGCTGAATATTTAGTTTCTTCCCGTGAGCTTCACAAATTGTACATGCAATGAATGCTTGTACCATGAGATATATAACTTGTACACTTTATCCAACTATTTTTATATCCCATGTAGACATATGTCATGGTACTTAATATTTATTCTCTTCTCATTTATAGATGTATGTACTTCAAATTTTAAATCTCCTAGACAAATTTATTTCGTCCATGCACTTTAATATGTTCACTTTTGACTTTTCACATTCTTTAAGAATTAATAAATTCCACGTGGATATATGTCATAGTACTGAATATTTATTCTCTTCTCATGTATACACGTGAGCACTTCTATTTTAATTCTCCAACACATATTTATTTCGTCCGTGCACTTTTACTTATTCACTTTCGACTTTTCACGTTTTTGCTGAATATTTTTTTTTTCCATGTTTCAAATATATATAGGTGACTTGGGGGTACGAACACAACTGTCCAAACTTGTTCCAAAAGCTTTACAAATTGTACACTTTTGACTTTTCACATTCTTTAAAAATTAATAAATCCCGCGTGGATATATGTCATAGTACTGAATATTTATTCTCTTCTCATGTGTACATGTGTGCACTTCTATTTTAATTTTCCGACACATTTATTTCCTCCGTGCACTTTTACTTGTTCACTTTTGACTTTTCACATTTTTGCTGAATATTTATTTTCTTCCCATGAGCTTCACAAATTGTACACGCAAAGAATGTTTGTACCATGAGCTATATAACTTGTACACTTTATCCAACTATTTTTATATCTCACGTAGACATATGTCATAGTACTTAATGTTTATTCCCTTCTCATGTATAGACGTATGCACTTAAAATTTTAATTCTCCTACACATATTTATTTCGTCTGTGCACTTTAATATGTTCACTTTTTACTTTTCACATTCTTTAAGAATTAATAAATCCCACGTGAATATATGTCATAGTACTGAATATTTATTCTTTTCTCATGTATACACGTGTGCACTTCTATTTTAATTCTCCGACACATATGTATTTCCTCCGTGCACTTTTACTTGTTCACTTTTGACTTTTTTCGTTTTTGTTGAATATTTATTTTCTTCCCATATTTCTAATATATATAAGTGGCTTGGCAGTACGAACACAGCTGCCAAACTTGTACCAAAAGCTTAACAAATTGTACACGCAATGAATGTTTGTACCATAAGCTATATAACTTGTACACTTTATCCAACTATTTTTTAATCCCACGTGGACATTTCTAATATGTCATAGTACTTAATATTTATTCTATAGATGTATGCACTTCAATTTTAATTCTCCGACACATTTATTTTCTCCATGCACTTTTACTGGTTCACTCTTGACTTTTCGCGTTTTTGAAAAATATAATATGTGTGTATGTCCAAATTACTTGTTCATTTATAAAACCAAGATAAAATTAACCCTTTCTAATAAATATTCTTGAAAATAGTCTATTGGAGAGATACTATGACAATTGTCTAAGTGGGATAACGTAGTTGGTTAAAGTGTGCAATTTATATAACTTTTGATACAAATTTGCATTGCTATTGTTCGTCCTCTTTTCACGTTTAAAGTATTAAGAAAGAAGGAAAATGTGATTTCCTTCTTTGTCAATACTTTACTTATCTTACTCTCCTTTGCATTCTCTAATTATTGTTTCTTTACATTTATAAAATGTATTACTTTATATTTTCGTTTCGGAATTAAAATTTGGTGATTTACGATATAACATATCACATTTCTAATATGTCATAATACTTAATATTTATTCCATAGACGTATGCACTTCAATTTTAATTATCCGAAACATTTATTTCCTCATATTTTTTTAATTAATTTAATAAAAACATTTTATTAGTTTTTCTTTTAAAAAATCCAATATATAAAATAATAGTTCTTATGTTTGGATCTGAACAGTTAATTGATTGAGATGGATATCAACTTGTCGGTATACATATAAGATATTAAACAATTTAAAAGAAAAAATCTAAAATCAAAATATTAATTTTCCCTCACATTCTTACTAATTTTATTTTTCACATTAATGAACAACTTTCATTGTCATGACTATGACAAATTTTTAAAAATTATTTATAAAATACAAACC
This sequence comes from Lycium barbarum, assembly GCF_019175385.1. NCBI lineage: Eukaryota > Viridiplantae > Streptophyta > Magnoliopsida > Solanales > Solanaceae > Lycium > Lycium barbarum. The sequence continues at coordinate 84,035,613 of NC_083345.1, forward strand.
TTAAAGACAGGCTAATTAAAGTGAATAATGTTCAGCCCGTGCATCGCACGGGCATATATGGCTAGTGTATGTGTGTGTGTGTGTGTGTGTGTGTGTGTGTGTGTATATATATATATATATATATATATATATATATATATATATATATATATATATATATATATATATTATGATATAATGAGTCAATGTGTGGCTCCAATGGCATTATATACGCATATATATGGTACGACGGCGCTATAGATGCACCCCGGATCTGGTGGATATTATGATGATGACGATGATGCCCACAGAGGCTTGATGGCGATATATGCGCATATATATTATATAGTGATGGCGTTATATGCACGTATATATTGTATTCATGCATATCATGGCCCTCAGTGGCAATACAGATAGGAGTGGGCGTTCGGTTCTTCGGTTCGGTTTTATCAAACTTCAGTTTGACTATTTTGGTTTCGGTTTTTTGAAGGTGGACACCGAACACCAAACCAAACTAGTTCGGTTCGATTCTTTCGGTTTCGGTTTTTTGAAGTTTGGTTCGGTTTGGTTTCAGTTTTTCCAATTCGCTTTTTTTGATATGATATTAGAAGCGATTCCATTTACACTAATTCATATTCTCAAAAGCAACAAAACATAAAACTAACAAACTAAAATCAAAATCAAACAAACAGGATACACAAGAACAAAAAACCATAACCATAATATAGGATTACTAGGTGTTATATACATACAGTAAGAATAATTAAGAAAACACATAAAGGACATACATTAATCCTAAAGACACATCCTAGTCACATTTCTTTGTTAAGGATATTTGATTTACTCAATTGAAGTGGAAAATTAGGGATACAAAAGCAAAAGAGAGCTTATTACAATTGGGTTTTTTTTGGGGCTTAAACTTAATGGATCTGGACTATTATAATTTTTTTGGGTAATGTATAAATTTCGGTTCTTCGGTTCGGTTTCATCAAAGTTCGGTTCGGCTATTTCGGTTTCGATTTTTTGAAGGTGAACACCAAACACCGAACCAAACTAGTTCTGTTCAGTTTTGGTTTCTCGAAATTCGGTTCGGTTCGATCCGGTTTTTTGATTTTCGGTATTTATGCCCAGCCCTAAATACAGATCCTATGTTGAGTTTCTTATTCCTCTATTACATTGATGTGTCTTCTTATATTGTTATCTGTCTTTCATACTCGGTTCTTTGTTCGTACTGACGTCCCTTTTGCCTAGGGACACTGTGTGTCATGCTCGCAGGTCCTGATAGACAGGTTGATGGTCCTTCCAGTAGGCTACCAGCTCACCAGAAAGTTTTATTACACTCCACTTGCTCCGGAGTTGTCGTTTTGGGTCAATATGAGTATGTATACATGTTTATGGGTATGGCGGGCCCTGTCCCGACCTCATGATATTTTTGTACTCTTTAGAGGCTTGCAGATAGATGTCATGTATATAGATGTTTTGTACGGCCTTGTCAGCCTGTTTTTGAGGTATATATGTTCATGATGGCCTCATCGGTCCGTACCCTCATGTATGTATGTATGTATGTACCCTCCTGGCCCACTTATGTATGTTAACATGATTATTGATGTACGTTATGGTGGTACTCGGCAAGTAAGGCCGATTCCTGTTGCGGCCCTCTGATTTAGGTCGTGACAAACTTGGCATCAGAGCTGGTTCTTCCAATGATTGTCTTTAAGCCGTGTCTAGTAGAGTCTTGTTTATGGGTGTGTTGCACACCACACTTATAAACCGGAGGTTGCGGGACATTTAGGATGGTTACCTTCCTTTTATGTCTTAGATCGTGAGATAGAGCTGAGCTCTAGGGAATCGAGACTAACGTATACGTTGATGTAGGTTGTGCATAAATTTCTTCGTCCAGAAAGGCTGCAGTTAACCGGGATGTTGCGGAAGAATTGGGAGAGGGTATGAGATATACGTCCTCTATTGAGACAGATCCATATGAGGACTGGAGTGAGTCATCTTCTCAAACAGCCCCGGTTCCACCGGTACTAGAGGGGCTGAGGGAAGCTAGAGGGGCTGAGGGAAGCATCAGCATTATTAACTCTACCAGTTCCACCACCGGCTCCATCTGATCGAGATGTGAGGAAAGGGTTACAAGTATTGACACAGTTGGTTGCCTCTCAGGCTTGCCGTCACCCGAGGGCCCCTGATATTGATAGAGTTTTTGAAGGGTTAAGGAGTTCACAACCTAGGAAATCTAGGGAGCGAGAGCAGTCTATATTTTCAGGAGATAAATTTGAAAAGGTTAGGGATGGACCAAGAGGGTTAGAACTGTGAAGGATCTCAGAGGTCTGCCAGGTGGTGGTAGGTTGCAAGAGGTTGGGTTTGTGCAACGACTTGCACGTGATCAGAGCTATTAGGTAAGGTCGAGGCAGGATTCACAGACATTAGTATATCAGGATTATGTTAGTATAAGTAGAGTGGAATCATCCCTCCCATTATGTCATCAGTGCAATCGGGTGCATGTCGGTCAATGTCGAGTAGGTATGGGGGTTTGTTTTTTTTGTGGTAGTAAGAGCCACAAGACACGGGCATGTCCAACACTTAAACATAAAGACCAGCATAGGAGTGAGGATAGAGCATCGAGCTCCGGTGCTATGTAAAGTTACTTTCTGAGTACAAGTATGTAAACTATATTCCTATGAGATCCCATCTTTATTAGTTGGTGGCAAAGTACTGCATGTTTTATACTACTGGTATCTAGATTGAAGAATTTGAATTTATTTAATTATTGAGGAGTTAAGGCATTCCAATGGAAGTAAAGAATGAATACAATATGAAGGAAAAGGTAGAATTCTTATGTTCTAATGATAAGCAGGGCTATATTTATGTTCCGTTAAGTTAATGAGATAGGAACCCTTATTAATGTTGCAATGGATATACAGTCCAAGAAATTTCCCTTTATGATGTTTACGTTAGTTAGTAAAATGTTAGTCGAATGCGCGAGAAAGTTCAAATGAACAGTTACCGATCCTTATGACTAAGTTGAAGTATATGTTAATGTATTAAGGATAAAGGGTAAGATCGGGATATGAAAGATATCCACAAGGAAGTTCGATGGATATGGGGCCAGCAAATAAGTAACGTGATATCAAGCGATTATAGGATGAAGCCGCTTAAAGTAGAGAAAGCTAAAAGCAAGAAGATGTTTTGCTGAGATCAATTCTGAACAAGGGATGGAGCAAAAGGTTGTCAAGGGTTAAGATGAAACCGAGTAAGACGGTAAGTATGAAATGAGGAAATCATTAGAAAATGTAAGTTAACATATGGAAGTGGCAAGAAGAGGTAAGAAATAAGTAAGTTTGAATCTATGAAGTGGTGTAAGCTACGTTTTCCCATCAAGGGTGAATTAATGATTTTAATGAAGATTACTAGAAGGACAATTTAATCATGTAATCGAGAGACACCGACATCGGAATATGACTTAGGATGAACTAGAACCAAGGTATCGACTAGAAAGTGGAAAGACTATTGCACTAGCTACTTTTACTCTGATTAGATGAGTGGACGAGTAGAAAGAGGAAGACGGTCAGTGGAAGGAGAACCGGGAGAAATTTATAAAGATGTCTTTAACGAAAGGTTAAGCTCATTAGGAACCAGTATCCTAGCAAGAATATATGACCGTCTATGTATATATGAACTCCAATAAATTGTCTCAGAGAAAGAAAGGTTACCCTTAGACCAATCGTAAGCTACCAAGTATATGAATTTACAAGAGGCGGAAAGACGAGTAGGATCTTAAGCTTGGAACAGCGAACTATTTCCCTAAGATGGAAAGATGAGATGATAAAGTATCAGGTCAACAACGTGCCTTGTTAACGACAAAGAGATAGAAAGACTGTGAAAAAGGGATTAAAAGCAACTTTAAAGTAACGCATGAGTACAAACGACGAGGAATGGAGACGACTGATGACAGATGTGGTCAGACACTTTATACACGGGAATATCGACCTAAATACTGATTTAGTGTTGGGAGATCTAAACTCAAAGGAAAACTGCTGAGATTGAAAGGTGAAGATAGAATGATGAATCAATCATAAGGAGTTGGAAAGGGACCCGATTACGATTGCACTCGAAGTTAAAGATAGACCCTGGTAACATCTAAATGGTGTAGTCGTTCTAGATTAGTTGTACCGTTATAAAGTGGCAACCTCAAGGAATAGTCGAGATGGCAGCAATAACAAAGGAGTTAGTACAATATTATAAGGAAACTTTAAAGCAGAGAAAACCATCGAAATGGAAATAGTAAAGTCGACATCGAGGATAAGATTTGGAATTAACAATAAAAAAAAGGACAAAGGTAGAAAAAGTTAGTATAAAAGTAAGCTAGATATGACTACTTTGTATAAAAGTAAGCCAGATATGACGACAGTTCTCCTGTAAACCGGAATAGCCTATGACGGATTATGACAAATATGTATGGTAACATGAAGGCAGAAGCTAGTAGGTGATGTCTTGAACCTCATGTACAAGAAGTCCAGAACGTGAGAGAACTAGAGTCGAGTTGCAAGCAAAAGTAAGAGGATAAGCCTAAATGAGAAACTGTTGGCTATTAACGGTAGAAAGAAGGATGAGAAAATGTAATTTCACATAAGACGACTTGTTTAAATTAAGGTGAATAAAGATAGAGCCAATATCGTAACGAATATGTTTACTCGTGAAGCCGCAAGTGACGGATAAATGAGTGAGCCCAGAGGGGGAAAAAGGATTGCTAGAAGTCATTCGGAAACAATATTGCAGGATTACTTTTATAAACAAGGAGAAAATAATATCGACAAGAAGATTCCATTTTAGGAATATCAAAAGGAGTGTTCGGTAAGAAGAGAACTGCAAATTGGAATTTAATAAGAAGAGATTTTGACCGATAGCGTGTACAAGTGTAACAAAAATTGTGAGATAAAAGTAGGACGAAAGTCCATTATCCCCTCTATTCCATTCGTTTTGGAACATGGAAGATATACCATGATATCAAAGAATTACATTGACAAGATGATATAAAGAAGAGAGTTGTAGAACGTTAGAAACATGGCAGACTGTCGAAATATGATAAGCACGATGTGAAGACGAGGAGTGACTAATACGAAATTTGTACGAATGTGGCATGTATGGTCCCTACATGGGTGACTATGGATAGATCAATAAGAACCAACCTACTTCTACGGGACGAGTTACCAAAAGTTATGCGAAGTGACAAGGCACTGAAAGTAGTCCGAACATATAATATCTACACCTTAATTACATTAACTAAAGGTGCCCAGTTATAGAAAATTACTGCAAGTCCTCTCAAGAAAAACTTGTATATCTAAGTTACTCCCAATACAGCTTCATAGATGAATGGTTAAGAGAGGCAGGCAAATAAAAAAAATCAATAAAAAAAGGGTCTATTGCAAGTAAAGGTCCTAAACTTCATGAAGAGATTGGGAAGTCAACTACCATTTAATGAGATAGCACACAAGAGGATTGTAAGGATCATGGGATAGTTCCTCATAAGGAATGGTGTGGAAGGAAATGTAGATTTACCACAAGTAAAATGTGGAATTATCTGACCTGATCTAATGTATCAAGTTATAAAATGGAAAGGATATCTATGCCTAACAGCATGATGACTCGAACGCCGCGTGTCGGCGATGAGATTTAAGAAAGACCTCGAGTTGATAAGGAAGCTTTTTTGAAAATAGTGTGCACAAAAGACACAATGGTATGATGAGATGAATTGATCAAGATATATATAAGCCACGCCAAACCACTCAGGAAAGAGATTAAATGAAGATTTTCCCTCTGAAGTAGGATCCGTTTACCTGGTAGCAACACTTTAGATATTAGGGAAATGCACTAGATGATATACAAGTAATAGAAGGTTGATCGTATGAGAAGATTCTGGTAACGATAAACAAACCAATAAGTCCATAATACTAAGGGGGAGTTCTAAGGTGCCAAGAATATGAAAGACAGAGATGAAACGAAGCCTAAGTATTCGAGGTAGCATCTTCGCCCGAAAGCAATTAAATGACTGTATGGTATGAGATGAAAATATAGTTTACGCAAAAGGTAAGCTTCTAAACAGTGAACTTATGTTCGTTATTTTATGAGATAAAATGATTAGATATGTTATGTCATAGGGACTTGTCTGCTTGTCGACAGAGTTGGGATAGTAATATTTATAGGGAAGACTTTGTCGAAATCCTCCCAAGACTCTCTGAGAGTAATTATACCCCCTATACGCCTTAAAATTCGAGTACAAATGTTTTAAGGGGGAAGGAGGTTACGCCTCGGTTTTTTCGTGTCGTTTGTATCGTAAGTAAACCAATGTGAGACCGGATGAGTCATGAAACCCCTACAAGGCTAAGAAAGTATTAAACAAGTGTTAAGCATATACCATAAGGTTTCGAGGTCTAACAAATTGATGGAATTAAATTCATCGAAAGTCGGAAGGCGGTTGATTATTTCACGGACCGTAGAAGTGATCTACGGCCCGTCAAATGGTGGAGTACCAAAGTCAAATGGGAGGCAGAAAGTTGGAGCTGAAGTGGTGTTTCATGGTGGCCTTTGACGGCCCGTGAAACCATTTCATGATGGCAAGGCCACTGTAGAATAGTTTTATGGGGCGAGAAAGCCACCGTGAAAATGATGGCAGTGATCGACTTAACTTTTTATAAAACAATTTAGGAGCTCATTTCTTGTCATTTTTAAAACTAAACATCTTCCCCACACTCCTTGTAAAAAATTCTAACAATTTTTGAAGGTTCAAGGATGATTCCAAGTAATCACACCATATTCTAACACCAAAAACTTGCATAGAAGGCAAATGACACATGTATAGAGTTGTGGTGTGGTTAAGGGTTATTGTGAGCTGATAAAAGCTTGGATTTTGAGTTGTATATACTTTCTAAGGCAATTTTAACATCTTATTGGTTGTGCTCAAGGTTAATTTCATGTTGGTTAAGTTGTTTGGATGAAATCCTACAAGACAGTACTTGAAGTGGTACAAGGTGTTGTTATCTCTCATTGGACTGTTTTAGAAGTTGGATTTACAAACTTATTATGGTTGTAAATCATGAGAAATAACTTCAATATTTTATGGTTATTGTCAATACAATTATCTATCTATTGGTTAAGATGATGGTGTTATAAGTTAGAAGAAGAAGAAGTCTTACAACATTAAAAAGTGGTTCATGATGTGTTAGATTTTGTTAGGCTGTTAATGTTATTATTGAAGATGGAAATAAGGCTGAGAACTATACAAATATGTTTGATGATATGTTGGTTATATTGCCATGTTCAAGCTAATACAAAGAAGGGTATAAAGGGCTTAAATGGGTTTCAATCCGAGCTTGTCACTAGTCTTGTTGAATGAAAGTATTGTTGATGATATTGTATATTGATAGTTCATAAGTGTAGCTAAATCATGTTGTTATTGGTATTTCCTGGTTGTTATTGTTGTTGTTTTGAATTGAAGGAAGTGACAATTATAGGGGAAATGTTGTCCAAATTTCTATTAGTGACCTACTAGCTTAGAAGCATGATTGTAAGTCCTCCTATGGCATTAACTACAAATTTTACTGTCTTAATATAGATTGAAGTCTTCAGGAAGATATACATCGAATCGGTAATTAAACGACAAAAGTATGTTAAGGCACTTCCTTTCATTCTTTTGGCATGATTCCTAATGAAATGAAACGTAAACGAATGATACTCATAAACTACTCTATTCCTAATAATGGTACAAAGCTTATGTTCATTATTTTTCATGACGTATTTCTGATTCATGGCATTGATGTTTAGCTCTTATTAAAATATAAGTTAAAGATGTTAGTTCCATAATGATAATCGGAAGTGTAACGACCTTATATCACACCAATAAGCTCATGATGTCTCTTTATGGCTCTTGTACACACACACACACACACTATGTATGTATATATATATATATATATATATATATAATGAGTCCATGTGCGGCTCCAATGGCGTTATATACACATATATATGGTACGACGGTGCTACATACGCACCCCTGATCAGGTGGATATTGTGATGGTGACAATAATGCCCACAGAGGCTTGATGACTATATGCGCATATATATTATATAGTGATGGTGCTATATGCGTGTATATACTGTATTCATGCATATCATGGCCCTCAGTGGCAATACAGAGCCAAGGTTGAGTTTCTTATTTCTCTATTACATTGATGTCTTGTCATGCCCCGAACCATGGCCTGGGCGCGACACGGCACTCGGTGCCTGACTGTCTATGACCGAGCGAACCCATGGCTGTTGAATCTAACGGTTGTATCATGAAAGCATGCAAGATATAACATGAAGCAAGAGAATTCTCTAACTCAAATATAATAATGAATGCGGAAATAGATGTTGTGAGGCAAAACCAACAAAACTGACTAAGTTTGTGTCTATGAAACCTCTATGATCAAAATACTGAAAGAATAACTAGGTCAGGACAAGACCCTGACATGCCTCAAAGACTAATGAACTAACTAAGACTCGAAAAACTGAGAATAAACGGGAAGCCCTAGATGAGAGGGGCTCCCCACTAGCTGAAGTACTCAAGTGCTGGAAGCTAAGCGGCTGTTGTATCCTCCTGAAAGTTAGACTCTGCACTGTGAAGTGTATTCCTATGCATAAGGACGTTAGTACATTTGAATTTTACAAGTATGATAAGCAACTGAAGCAATAATAAGGGATATGAACAATAAAGCATAATGAAACTGAATGCTCATATCATGAGTTGATCTGTATAGAAACCACCTATGCAAATATCATGTAACTATGGCCTCAGGCCCAATAAATAATGAGATCTCAAAGCTATGGCCTCAGGCCCAAAATAATTACATATGCATATGAATCATAACTATGGCCTTAGGCCCAATCAAACATGAAGCAACAGGTGTAAAACTGACTACTGGCTCTGTAACCTGATTGATGACTTAAATGCATTCTGAGACTCGTAGATTGAATTACAAGTCTTTTAGATTAAGCTAGGGTCCATAGCATGCATAACAAGTATGAACATAATCAGAGAACTGAGCTCTAACACTAGGTTATGAAAATCAAGAACTAGGGTAAAATCATGAACTTGTTGGATTTCTGGGAATTATGATAATTGAGTTATGAGGATGATTAAACAATATTCCTCATGTAGATAGTATGCTTAACATACCTGGAATTTCTCTCAAACTTGAATAATAATCTGGTCTTGGAAAAAGAGTTCCAAGGTTTTGCTCTTTATGCTCTTTAATTGGGTTTTTGTTACACCTCGAAATTTTTTCCGTACTTGTGTGATGAGTAGAACAATGAAGGACTTGAGTGTATGGTGTTTTACTAAGTCGGGAATGGCTAATTTTGCATTTTTGGAAATAATAAAGTTGCAGAAAAATTTTCACCCAGTGGTCGTATATGGCACTATACGGCCCGTAAAGTGATTTACGGACCGTATAGTGCAATCGTCTTTCATTGCGTCAAAAATCTCAAGTTTCTGTTAAGTGTTGAAATGGTTAAAAACGACCCAGAATACGGCCCGTAAACTGGTTTACGGACCGTAAACCAGGTCGTAAACTGCCATGTCCACCAGCCAAACTCTCTGCTTTTGGAATGCTTAAATACGACCACAGTGGACGACCCGTAAATCAAAATACGGTCCGTAAACTGCAGTTTACGACCACTGTTCATCCCGACAAAAATTCATTAAACATCAGCTTTTGAGTTATTAAAAGGAACTTAGGCCTCATTTTATTTCATTCTTCATTCATCCAACTCAAGAACACTCTAGAACTCTCCAAATACTTCCTCCATAAGAATCCAAGAGAATCAAGGGGAAGCTAAAGATCAACAACACAAAACCTATGAAATCAAGTGCAAGAACACATCAAGGGATCATCTAAGTCAAGTAATTCCCAAGAAGGTGAAACTAGGGTTTTGTCCAAAGTGTAGTATTGCAACTCAAGACTTGTTCAACCAACATCCAAGGTAAGTTCCATGATATATTCATGTTGTTCAAGGCATTGAAAGGCTTAGACACTTGAAATGTAGAAGAACATAGAAATGGGTCATTATTAAGTGAATAGTGACATGAATGAATGATAGTGGAATTGAACTACGAATGTTGGAGTGTTGTGAGTACAACTACGTTATAAATGATTTTTATATCATGAAACAAGCGTTAAACGCATGAAAATGCAAGGACGAGTCATAAGGCTAATTATGAGGGAAATTGGAGGAAAATGGTGGATTTTGCTAAATGTACGTAAACGACGATTGTTGATTTCGATATTGTGAGTAATGCTATGAATGTTGGGGGTTAATATAAAACATGGAAAGTAGTATGAGCAAAGGAAGCACTGTCCGAATTCTCCTAGAATTAGCGACGCGATCTTATAGTTAGTTTACTAATGTTGATACGAATTCTCTTATGAAGGTAACGACGTGATATCGACGGAGAACAAGCGAGCGATATCCTAGCAAAACGACCAAGGTATGTGAGGCTAGTCCCTTATTTCTGATGGCATGAATCTTGTAGCACGAAATTCCTATTCTCTTCATGAGTTCCTATAGTCCGAAAGGCTAAGAGTCTAACTCCTTAATCTCTATATAAGATGAGGAATACGATATGATGATGCTAGTATAATGATGATGTTAATTATCGCTTACACTCATCTTATGTACTAGTTCCTTCAAGGTGAGGCAGAGTATCAATAGTTGTTCCATAATGTAATCGGGGGATCACGACCTTACGTCACCCCGATAGAGTAAAGTTGATCTTGAGCCTTATGCATGTATTACAATGAGATAAGTATTTTATGATGAGTGTATTATTATTATGAGCATTTTATGATAAGCATGACATGAGCATTTCACACCGTGCCTAGTTGGTCGGGCAGTCACCGCCAAGGCGGGGGCGGGCAGCTACGGATACACCATGACCTTCAGGCATGGGCAGACACCACTAGTGGGCGGCATGAGATGGTACCCCGGACGCGGTAGGCCTGGACGCGGGCTAATATTATTGATTATCACACCGTTCCGACATGGACGGGCAGCTTGCATATGATGCATATACGTAAACGACGATTGTTGATTTCGATATTGTGAGTAATGCTATGAATGTTGGGGGTTAATATAAAACATGGAAAGTAGTATGAGCAAAGGAAGCGCTGTCCGAATTCTCCTAGAATTAGCGACGCGATCTTATAGTTAGTTTACTAATGTTGATACGAATTCTCTTATGAAGGTAACGACGTGATATCGACGGAGAACAAGCGAGCGATATCCTAGCTAAACGACCAAGGTATGTGAGGCTAGTCCCTTATTTCTGATGGCATGAATCTTGTAGCACGAAATTCCTATTCTCTTCATGAGTTCCTATAGTCCGAAAGGCTAAGAGTCTAACTCCTTAATCTCTATATAAGATGAGGAATACGATATGATGATGCTAGTATAATGATGATGTTAATTATCGCTTACACTCACCTTATGTACTAGTTCCTTCAAGGTGAGGCAGAGTATCAATAGTTGTTCCATAATGTAATCGGGAGATCACGACCTTACGTCACCCCGATAGAGTAAAGTTGATCTTGAGCCTTATGCATGTATTATAATGAGATAAGTATTTTATGATGAGTATATTATTATTATGAGCATTTTATGATAAGTATGACATGAGCATTTCACACCGTGCCTAGTTGGCCGGGCAGTCACCGCCAAGGCAGGCAGCTATACGGATACACCATGACCTTCGGGCATGGGCAGCCACCACTAGTGGGCGGCATGAGATGGTACCCCGGACGCGGGAGGCCTGGACGCGGGCTAATATTATTGATTATCACACCGTTCCGACATGGACGGGCATCTTGCATATTATGCATATATGTTATGAGGATGAGTATGAGTAAGATGGCACGCATGATTTCCTTTATGATTATCAGACAGATCCAGATATTTCATGTTGATGTCATCACTATATTGTTGATGTTTTCTTTCATTGTTTATGCTTCTCATACTCAGTACAACATTCATACTGACGTCCTTTCTTCGGACGCTGTGTTCATGCCCACAGGTAGACAGAGAGGAGAGCTTGGCCTAGATCCTCAGTAGCAGTTAGCTGGTTGAAAGCACTCCATCGTCCGGAGGTGCTTAGGATTATCCTTTTGGTATATATGTATATTTTGGGCACGACGGAGTCTTGTTCCGTCCATGTATATACAGTATGTTAGTAGAGGCTCGTAGATACGCAGTGTGGGTTAGATGGTCTCACAAGACGTTTTCATATGCGTGTATATTATTTTGATGGCCGAAAGGCAATTGTATATAAAGTATTTATGTTTGTTTAATTATGATTTTCCTACAACTAGTATGTAAATTGATAAAAGAATATTAAATGAGCAAGATAAGTAGTAGAGTGAGCGGTGCTCGGTAACTAGCTCCGGGTACCCGTCGCGGCCCCTAGCTGGGTCGTGACAGAAGTGGTATCAGAGCAGTTTGTCCTAGGAAGTGTCTACGATTCGTGTCTAGTAGAGTCTTGTTTATGGTGTGTTGCGCGCCACGCTAATAAATAAGAGGCTACAAGGCATTTAGGAAAATGACCATCCTTCTTCTCATGAAATCGTGCGATAGAGCCATGCTTAGGATTATGTTATTCCTAAAAGTTTGTTATGGTTTCAGAAAATGCCGCCAAAAGGAAAAGCAAAGTGAGGCCGCGCCCAATGTAGAAGAGCAGGGAGGAGCCTCAGCTCCGATTCCTCCACCGGGTGCTTCGGGTCAACAAGTGTCTGAGGCCATCCATTTATTGACACAATTGATTGCCGCTCAGGCACAACGACAGGATGCGGGTCCAAGGGATCGTTCAGCCAGTACGAGATCCCGTGACTTTATGGCCTTAAATCCTCCGGAATTCTTTGGGTCAAAGCCAGATGAAGATCCGCAAAGCTTTATTGATGAGATGTTGAGGACTTTAGAGATTATCCATGCTTCCGAGACCGAATCTGTGGAGTTGGCTTCTTATAGACTCCGCGATGTGGCGGTGTTATGGTATAAGAATTGGGTGATAACAAGAGGAGAAAATGTTCCACCTCCCGTGTGGCAGGAGTTTGTAGATGCCTTTATTCGTCACTACTTGCCACCCGAAGTCCGCCGAGCGAGAGCGGACAAGTTCCTGAATTTAAAGCAAAGGGGTATGAGTGCCCGAGAGTATAGCATGCAATTCAACTCATTGGCTCGATATGCTCCGACTATGGTGGATGACATGGGAGATAGAATCTATAGATTTGTGAGTGGTCTGGGGCCACATTTGTACAGAGATTGTTTGACGGCCTCCTTGCAAGACGGGATGGATATTTCCCGGATACAGGCCCATGCTCAGAATCTCGAGGAACGACAACGACAGCAAAGAAGTGATCGTGATGGTGACAGAAGACAAGGTAAGAGGGCTAGATCTATGGGAGAGAGCAGCGAGTATAGAGAGGGATCGAGACAGACACATCCCAGGCACTCAGGTCAGTCCGCGACTAGTGCGCCCCCCAGATTCTCAGACAGGAGGTTCGATTGCTCTTTCCAGTCAGGGCAGGGTCAGAGTTCGAGGGCCCCAAGTTCTCAGTATCAGGGAGATTTTAGTCAGAGGAGACCTCCAGTACCGCGGTGTAGCCAGTGTGGAAAATTACATTCCGGACGGTGTCGTCAGGGTTCGGATTCTAGTTATGCTTGCGGGCAAGTTAGTCACATGATGAGAGATTGCCCCTCAGCGAGAGATAGAGCTGGGACTCAGCCTACAGGTTCAGCAGCGGGTTCTTCTTCAGCACGCCCGACAGCACAGACTCCTCAGACTATAGCAGGTAGAGGCAGAGGTAGAGGGGGAGCATCTACTTCAGGTGCTGTTCAGCCCCGTGTGTATACTTTAGCTGGGTGACAGGATCTCGAGTCTTCCCCAGATGTTGTCACAGGTACCCTGACTATATTTTTCCGTGACGTATATGCTCTGATTGATCCAGGTTCTACCTTCTCATATATTACTCCGTATATCGTTGATTGTGTTGGGGGTGAGACCCGAGCCAATTAAACCTTTCGAAGTATTCACTCTGGTTGGTGATCCTGTAATAGCGAGGCAAGTATATAAGAACTGTGTAGTCATTATACGTGATCGTCAGACAAAGGCTGATTTGATTGAACTTGAGATGATAGATTTTGACGTAATTATGGGTATGGACTGGTTGGCGTCATGCTATGCTAATGTTTGTTGCCGGACAAAGGTAGTTCGATTCAAATTTCCGGGAGAGCCCATACTCGAGTGGAAGGGTAATACAGTTTCCCCAAAGGGTAGGTTTATTTCCTACCTTAAGGCGAGAAAGATGATAGCCAAGGGTTATATTTGTCATCTAGTTCGGGTTCATGACACGGAAGCGGAAGTGCTAACTTTCCAGTCTGTCCCGGTAGTGAATAAATTCCCAGATGTGTTTCCCGACGAGTTACCAGGCCTTCCTCCAGAAAGGGAAATCAATTTTGCTATTGATGTAGTACCCAACACCGAGCCTATTTTTATTCCTCCCTATCGAATGGCTCCAACAGAGTTGAAAGAGCTAAAGGCACAGTTGAAAGACTTACTCGAGAAGGGTTTTATTAGACCCAGTTCATCACCGTGGGGAGCACCGGTCTTGTTCGTGCGAAAGAAAGATGGGTCGCTACGAATGTGTATCGATTATATACAGTTGAACAAGGTGACTGTGAAGAACAAATATCCCCTTCCCAGAATCGACGACTTGTTCGATCAATTACAAGGTGCTAAGTGGTTTTCTAAGATAGACCTAAGATCGGGTTATCATCAAGTGAGGATCAGAGAAGAAGACATTCCCAAGACAGCCTTCAGAACGAGGTACGGCCATTACGAGTTCCGAGTGATGTCGTTTGGGTTGACAAACGCCCTGGCGGTGTTCATGAATTTAATGAATAATGTGTTCAGGCCGTTCTTGGATCTTTTTGTGATAGTGTTTATCGACGATATCCTGGTATATTCTCGCACAGAGTCAGAACATGCAGATCATCTAAGAATTGTTCTTGGCGTTCTTCGAGATCGGGAATTGTATGCAAAGTTTTCGAAGTGCGAGTTTTGGCTAAACTCAGTGGCATTTCTAGGTCATGTTATTTCAGATGATGGTATCCGAGTCGACACTCAGAAAATAGAAGCTGTGAAGACTTGGCCAAGGCCTACGACACCTACGGAAGTTCATAGTTTTCTTAGGTTAGCAGGATATTACAGGAGATTTGTAGAGGGCTTCTCATCTATTTCAGCCCCATTGACGAAGTTAACTCAGAAGTTGGCTAAATTCCAGTGGAATGATGCCTGTGAGCGTAGTTTCCAAAAGTTGAAAAACAGGTTGACCTCAGCGCCAGTGCTAACACTTCCAGAAGGGTCCGATGGCTATGTCGTATATTATGATGCCTCCGGTGTGGGAATAGGATGTGTATTGATGCAGCATGGGAGAGTCATTGCATATGCCTTGAGACAGTTGCGAAGGCATGAACAGAATTATCTGACTCATGATCTCGAATTGGCCGCGGTTATCCATGCCATAAAAATATGGAGGCACTACTTGTATGGTGTACGTGTTGACATCTATACGGACCACAAAAGCCTCCAATATATTTTCAAACAGAAGGAGTTGAACCTGCGGCAAAGGCGATGGTTAGAATTACTAAAGGATTACGATGTGAACATTCTATATCATCCAGGGAAGGCGAATGTAGTGGCAGATGCACTTAGCCGCCGATCGATGGGTAGTTTATGTGGAGTTCCTTCGGAAAAGCAGGAAATGGTTCGTGAGCTCCATCAACTAGCAAGTCTCGGCGTACGTGCGACTGATTCAGGAGATGCAAGTATTAGCATCAATGACCCCACAGTTTCATAATTGAATCTAGAAGTGAAGGAACGACAATATGAGGATTCCCAGCTAAGCCATTATCGAGATCTAGCTCACGAAAAAGAAAAGTCTCCATTCGAAGTTTCCATAGAAGGGGTCCTTAGATATCGGGGCAGGTTATGTGTACCGGATGTGGCAAACTTACGCCAACGAATTTTAGAGGAAGCACATTATTCCCGGTATTCTATTCATCCAGGTGCAACCAAGATGTACCACGACCTTAAGTTGCTATATTGGTGGGATGGCATGAAGCGAGACATAGCAGGGTTTGTAGCCCAATGTCCAAATTGTCATCAAGTGAAAGCCGAACATCAAAAGCAAGGAGGTTTATTGCAAGCAATGGAAATTCCTACGTGGAAATGGGAAGAAATTAATATGGATTTTGTGGTAGGATTACCCCGTACGCGAGGGAAGTATGATTCTATATGGGCGATCGTGGACAGGCTCACAAAAGCAGCTCATTTTCTCCCCGTCAGGACTACGTATTCAGCGGAAGACTATGCTAAATTGTATCTCAAGGAGATTGTACGACTTCATGGTATTCCTTTGGCCATTATCACGGATAGAGGGGCGCAGTTCACAGCCAAGTTCTGGAAGTCCTTTCAAGAAGGTCTAGGTACTCCAGTTAAGCTCATCACGGCGTTCCACCCACAGACCGACGGGCAAGCCGAGCGCACTATTCAGACCTTAGAAGATATGCTACGAGCATGTGTGCTGGACTTCGGTGGTAGTTGGGATGAGCATTTGCCTCTTATTGAATTTGCCTATAATAACAGCTATCATTCCAGTATCCAAATAGCCCCGTATGAAGCCTTATATGGAAGAAAATGCAGATCTCCAATTGGATGGTTTGAAACCGGAGAAGTACAATTGATAGGCCCCGACTTGGTCCAACAAGCAGTTGAAAAGGTTAAAGTGATTCGAGACCGACTGTTAACAGCTCAAAGTCGCCAAAAGTCTTATGCGGACAACCGCCGACGGGATTTAGAATTTCAAGCTAATGATTGGGTATTCCTGAAAGTTTCACCAACGAAGGGAGTAATGAGGTTCGGCAAAAACGAGAAATTGAGTCCAAGATACATTGGACCTTATCGAATCATCCGCAAGGTGGGTCGAGTAGCCTATGAATTGGACTTGCCTTCAGAGCTCGAATCTGTACACCTGGTATTTCATGTTTCGATGCTCCGCAAGTGTATTGGAGACCCCACAAGAATAGTTACGGTTGATGATGTGCAAGTGATAGAGAAGTTGACATACGAAGAAGTGCCCATTGCTATTGTGGATAGACAAGTACGAAGGCTTCGGAATAAAGGGGTTGCTTCAGTCAAAGTTCTGTGGCAGAACGATAATCGGGAAGAAATGACTTGGGAAGCGGAGGAGAAGATGAAATCTATGTACCCCCATTTGTTCCAATCCCCAGAAGAGATTCAAGATGAGACGTCGACGATATGAGGTATGAATGTTTTAATTTTATGTTTTTGGTCGTGTGTGGCCATAAATGTGTTGATATTGTGATATAGCCCTGTGAGGCGATGATATTATGGGTCGTTGTGGTAAATTGGTAGTGCCAAATTACAAAGGAAACTCTGGCAAAAAAATTTCTAGAATCCCTAAGTGTCGAACATTCGAGGACGAATGTTCCAAAAGGGGGGAAGAATGTTACACCTCGGAAATTTTTCCGTACTTGTGTGATGAGTAGAACAATGAAGGACTTGAGTGTATGGTGTTTTACTAAGTCGGGAATGGCTAATTTTGCATTTTTGGAAATAATAAAGTTGTAGAAAAATTTTCACCCAGTGGTCGTATATGACACTATACGGCCCGTAAAGTGATTTACGGACCGTATAGTGCAATTTTCTTTCATTGCGTCAAAAATATCAAGTTTCTGTTAAGTGTTGAAATGGTTAAAAACGACCCAGAATACTGCCCGTAAACTGGTTTACGGACCGTAAACCAGGTCGTAAACTGCCATGTCCACCAGCCAAACTCTCTGTTTTTGGAATGCTTAAATACGACCACAGTGGACGACCCGTAAATCAAAATACGGTCTGTAAACTGCAGTTTACGACCACTGTTCATCCCGACAAAAATTCATTAAACATCAGCTTTTGAGTTATTAAAAGGAACTTAGGCCTCATTTTATTTCATTCTTCATTCATACAACTCAAGAACACTCTAGAACTCTCCAAATACTTCCTCCATAAGAATCCAAGAGAATCAAGGGGAAGCTAAAGATCAACAACACAAAACCTATGAAATCAAGTGCAAGAACACATCAAGGGATCATCTAAGTCAAGTAATTCCCAAGAAGGTGAAACTAGGGTTTTGTCCAAAGTGAAGTATTGCAACTCAAGACTTGTTCAACCAAAATCCAAGGTAAGTTCTATGATATATTCATGTTGTTCAAGGCATTGAAAGGCTTAGACACTTGAAATGTAGAAGAACATAGAAATGGGTCATTATTAAGTGAATAGTGACATGAATGAATGATAGTGGAATTGAACTACGAATGTTGGAGTGTTGTGAGTACAACTACGTTATAAATGATGTTTATATCATGAAACAAGCGTTAAACGCATGAAAATGCAAGGACGATTCATAAGGCTAATTATGAGGGAAATTGGAGGAAAATGGTGGATTTTGCTAAATGTACGTAAACGACGATTGTTGATTTCGATATTGTGAGTAATGCTATGAATGTTGGGGGTTAATATAAAACATGGAAAGTAGTATGAGCAAAGGAAGCGCTGTCCGAATTCTCCTAGAATTAGCGACGCGATCTTATAGTTAGTTTACTAATGTTGATACGAATTCTCTTATGAAGGTAACGACGTGATATCGACGGAGAACAAGCGAGCGATATCCTAGCTAAACGACCAAGGTATGTGAGGCTAGTCCCTTATTTCTGATGGCATGAATCTTGTAGCACGAAATTCCTATTCTCTTCATGAGTTCCTATAGTCCGAAAGGCTAAGAGTCTAACTCCTTAATCTCTATATAAGATGAGGAATACGATATGATGATGCTAGTATAATGATGATGTTAATTATCGCTTACACTCACCTTATGTACTAGTTCCTTCAAGGTGAGGCAGAGTATCAATAGTTGTTCCATAATGTAATCGGGAGATCACGACCTTACGTCACCCCGATAGAGTAAAGTTGATCTTGAACCTTATGCATGTATTATAATGAGATAAGTATTTTATGATGAGTATATTATTATTATGAGCATTTTATGATAAGTATGACATGAGCATTTCACACCGTGCCTAGTTGGCCGGGCAGTCACCGCCAAGGCGGGCAGCTATACGGATACACCATGACCTTCGGGCATGGGCAGCCACCACTAGTGGGCGGCATGAGATGGTACCCCGGACGCGGGAGGCCTGGACGCGGGCTAATATTATTGATTATCACATCGTTCCGACATGGACGGGCAGCTTGCATATATGTTATGAGGATGAGTATGAGTAAGATGGCACGCATGATTTCCTTTATGATTATCAGACAGATCCAAATATTTCATGTTGATGTCATCACTATATTGTTGATGTTTTCTTTCATTGTTTATGCTTCTCATACTCAGTACAACATTCGTACTGACGTCCTTTCTTCGGACGCTGTGTTCATGCCCACAGGTAGACAGAGAGGAGAGCTTGGCCCAGATCCTCAGTAGCAGTCAGCTGGTTGAAAGAACTCCATCGTCCGGAGGTGCTTAGGATTATCCTTTTGGTATATATATATATTTTGGGCACGACAGAGTCTTGTTCCGTCCATGTATATACAGTATGTTAGTAGAGGCTCGTAGATACGCAGTGTGGGTTAGATGGTCTCATAAGACGTTTTCATATGCGTGTATATTATTTTGATGGCCGAAAGGCAATTGTATATAAAGTATTTATGTTTGTTTAATTATGATTTTCCTACAACTGGTATGTAAATTGATAAAAGATATTAAATGAGCATGATAAGTAGTAGAGTGAGCGGTGCTCGGTAACTAGCTCCGGGTACCCGTCGCGGCCCCTAGCTGGGTCGTGACAGTTTTCTTGAAAACCCTATGTTAAGAACATGGTTTCATGATTAGATTAAGAGCATATATGATAGAATTGATTTGGAAGAGGTTGGAATGACTTACCTTGTTGTTTTGGATTGTTGGGAGAAGAACATTTCGTTTCTAGGGCTTGGAATTTTGAAAAAAAAAAAAACTGAAGGCTGGTATTTATAGGTTCTGGTGTGGGCTGGGAAATACGGGCCAAATTATGGTCCGCAAACTGATTTACTGTCACGACCCAAATCATGGATCATGCGGGCACCCACACTAACCCTCCCTGGTGGGCGAACCCTTCAGGTAACAACCTTAATTAAATACAACATGCGGAATAAATACTTTTAGTATAAGAAATTCCCAAAACCTGGTCTAGACTCATACAAGAGCTTCTAAGAAGTTTACAACTTGAAGTAGATAACAGACTCAAACTGGATACGACTTCTGTTTAAGGATAGAAAACAACAGAAATCTAAGGAGAGTTTCTGGGTTGCAAGATCTCAAATAGCTCACCCAAACGCCTTTGACGAATGCCTCGAAACGGTCATGAGACTCCGAACACTACCTGAAAATAACTCTACACTCCACAAAGAGTGTAGCAAGAGTAGTATGAGCACAACACAAGGCTCGTAGGTATCATAGGCCGACAATGGTTAGTTCACGCATATAAACAAGAAGCAACTAACAAGTAAGCAGATAAGTAATCAAACACAGTCCCAACTCTAGCACATATAAAAGTCTAGCGGTACGATAGTCACAAGGGATTTCAAATCTCAGGTTATAAGCCTAGGGGAAAATATCCAAACCTCGAGTCCATCAAGTCTCTAAAATAATTACTTATAACAACAACTCAATAATTCACAAATTAAAATCAATCAGAGAATGTGCCATGCAATGACATGAATAGCAATTCAAATGGAGTGCCTTGCAATGCAATGTCATGCTATGTAAATGTTATGCAATGCAGTAGTCACCTCTCACGCTCCACTCTCGTACTCTCCGGCAGAAACCTCGGAGGCTATCAATTTCTCTCAATCTCCGGCAAAAACCTCGAAGTCTCTCAATCATATTCAATCTCTGGCAAAGACCTCGGAGTCTCTCTGTCACTCTCAATCTCCGACAAATACCTCGGAGTCTCTCTATCACTCTCAATCTCCGGCAAAGACCTCGGAGTCTCTCAATCACTCTCCTCACCATTAGGAAAACATAAAAGTAATATGGAAGCATGTCATGCATGATATCAGTCTCAACTATATCACCAATATGCAATAAACAAGTACAAGCCATATTATTGTCCATGGCTCAATAATCAATATTACCCTTCCCTTTCATAAGGTGAGTGAGCTAGTATGTGATAAAGATACTACTAGGTGATAATTACATCAAATAGCACATAAAATATGGGATGCATGCCTCGCATGAAATCAACCTCAATAATCACCGCAGTCATAGGTTTCATAGATTCATACTAGGAAGTGTAATTCAATATTCAGTTTCTCAGTAATAACCTTCCTCTTCCATATGACCAGTGAGATCACAAGAGAGAGGAAATTATATCAAGTACATGAAATCACAATACAGTGACAAGCTCATATAACGATATCGCAATAATGGCGACAAGCCCACGTAACAGCTGATATTATCAACCTAGATGAAATTGACCTCCACACCATGCCTGAAGACCTATCATGCTTTCCCCGTCAATCACTACTATCTACATACGTTTTGCTAACCAGAGTCTAGACATAAAGTAAACCGTAACCTACCTCAATGCCGAGCAGGTGTCACGAACTTTCACGCCAAAGTTTTTTCCTTCTGAAGTGCTTCCGAACAGACAAAGTCTTATATGCCAATAATTTCTCTTTTTCCACCTTACTTCATTGTGAAGAGAGCCCGAATCCAATACACGGTAAAACGAACAACGAGATCAAAGCGGTGCCCAACACCCGTATTTTGTTCTTGAGAAGGACTACACGTTGCTGCCTCAAATTGCAGTGCCATTGCAGTACACTTCATTACTTATTTAATTTCCCAAAGGAAAATTTCTAAGTTGCACGACTTTTCAATTTAACAGAACCAACATTCCATGAAAAGTCTTGTGCTGCCCACTTCTTGGTATAATATTTCATTATGTGCTGCCCACTTCATGGTATAATATTCATTATGTACAAGATCATAAATAAATTTTTTATTGTGAGCAGTGGTGTCCACCCCCTTTTTCTCCATTGCAAATTTCTCACTTAAAAGATTGCTATGTACACTTATAATCTCACGTTTTGGTATCTAAAGAAACAGTACTTGAAACATTTTTCTATAAGCACAATGAGAGTGCTGAATATAATGGCACCCACTTATACACTTCATTACATACTAATCATAATTATCCCAACATGTCCACCCACCAGATATTGTATAGGATAATCATGGGTTGCTTTACTTTTCATGGTCCCACGTGGACATGTTAGTTCTTAATTTTATCCACTTGATTCTTAATTTCCTCACTTGTCTCCCACTATAGTTAATAATAATAATAATAATAATAATAAGCATAAATAAAAAATGTAGTGCAGCCGGATCATTATGCAAAAGTGGCATTTGGGGTTTTCCAATAGTCAATACTTTGGAAAAAGTGAGCATTTGAGTACAAGATTGCTGTGAAGCATACATAAAAAAAAAAATGTCACCAATTTGTTGTCACTGATTGTTAATTGTTATGGACCCACGTGGTGCATTATTGTTAACATACCACTTATTCTCTATCCACTAATTAATTATTTAGTCTGCCACTAAAATTCAATGTTTAATCCCTACTCACATAATTAATTATGGGCTTGTCCTATTACTCTCCAACAAAATCATTGTCCAAAATAATCTTTTTACTCAACCATTTTATTTTATTTAAAAATTATCCACTCCGTCAAATATCATATTTACCCACTTACACTTTATATATGTGCAAATAATATTTCTATGAATAAACTATTCACACACATTAAATACATATGTTCTAAAATTTACTCGTCAATTAAATAACCGAATCACCCGTTATCGCAAGCTATAGACACCAAAATTAGACCACGAAAAGGGTGTTTTAGGGATATTAGGCCTAAAAGTGCTAAACGACCAAATGGGTCGTTACATTTATGGTCCGTAAACCTGGACCATATTTCAACATGCTTCAAACAGAAATAATGCTTTAAGTTTCCTTCTTAAATACGATCCCACTTTACGGGCTATATTTCAAAATACGGTCTGTATTTAACAATATAAATTCCACAAGACAATTTCCAGAATGCACAGTGATTTGGGGTATCACTTTACGAATTGAAATACGGGCCGTATACTGGTTTAAGGTCTGTATTCTGGGGCGTAAATCCCCATCTGACAGCTGAAGAGAAATTTTCAATTCTCACATTATTTATCTGGTTTTCTAAGTCTGGGATCATGGTCAAGGCTTAAGTTAAAATTCTGAGGTGCTATATGTCTCTTCTTATGTTTTTATCTGCCTTACCTTCTTGGTACTTTGTTCGGACATCCCTTTTGTCTGGGGACGCTGTCCTTCATACCCACAAATCTTAATAGACAGGTTGACAATCCTTCCAGTAGGCTACCAGCTCAGCAGAAAGTGTTATTGCACTCCACTTTCTCTAGAGTTGTCGTTTTGGGTCAGTATAGTATACGTGTTTATGAGTATGGCAGGGTCTTGTCCCGACCTTAAGACATTTATTTCCTCTTTAGAGGCTTGTAGATAGATATCATGTATATAGATGTTTTGTATAAACTTGTCGACCAGTGTTTGAGGTACAAATGTTCGTGATGGCCTCGTCGGCCCATACCCTCATGTATATATATATATATATATATATATATATATATATATATATATATATATATATATATATATATATATTAGGTTGTGTCTTTCATTGTCGAGTTGTTTCTCAAGAGTCATCAGATTATTATTATGACGGCCCTCCTGGTCACTTATATATGTTAGTATGGTCATTGATGTACGTTATGGTGGTGCTCGGCATGTACAGTCCGAGTGCCCGTTGCGGCCCTCCGGTTTGGGTCGTGACAAGAGATTTGGCATAACAGATTAAGACACACTTATCTAACCGTAACGAAGATTATTTTACCTGTTACTCATAAAATCATAGCTAATAGGATAGCTGACTATAAAGTCTGTCCATATGTTAAGCAGACTAGGCTTCCTTTTTCTACCAGCAGTATTAGAACTTCTAATTATTTTGAGCTAGTTCATATGGATGTATGGGGACCTTAAGAAATTCCTAATTTAGTTGGATATAAATACTTCTTGACTATAGTGGATGACCATTCCAGAATGACATGACTTTTCTTATTTTCTTTGAAGTCTGATGTGTGTGTGATTATACAGTAGTTTGTACAACATATTAAGACTCAAGTTGACAAAACCATCGAAGTGATTAGAACAGACAATGGGTCAGAATTTGTTAACTCAGTTTGTAGTGACTTCTTAAATAGATTTGGAATTCATCAGAAAACTTGTGTATATACCCATAGTAGAATGAGGCTGTAGAAAGAAAACACATGCACATTTTGAAGATTACTAAGACCATCATGTTTCAAGGACAATACCAATTAGATTTTTGGGGTTTGTGTGTACTTGCTGCTGTCAACATCATAAACAGGATGCCTAGCTCAGTATTACAACATGTATCCCATTTTCAGAAGCTATGCAAAAGAAGACTATCTCTTCAACATTTAAAAGTAATAGGATGTTTATGTTATGCTAAACTTGTACAAGAAATGATAAGATGTTGCCAACAACAAGAACTGCAGTACATATGGGGTATGCATAAAATCATAAAGGATATCTTTTATATGACATTGATAAAAATGAAATATTTGGCAATAGAGATGTAATATTTAAAGAGAATATCTTTCCATTTCTTCACAGTACAAATAAACAACAAGATTATTCTTTCTTCAGAAATTGTGTACAAGAATAGCTACATCTATATTCAGACTTTTATACATATGTTTTTTGGCAAAATATTGGTAATGAAAACATTGCTCCTCATATTTATCAACATGTAGAAGGAGATTTAAATGCTCATAATGAGGAATATGATCAACCTCCTAATGATAAGCCAGAACTTGAGGTAGCAACGCATGATATAATACCACATGCTCCACAAATTCTAGAGGCTCGGGATGCAGAACAACCTCCTGTAGATCTTATGAGTGACCAGATAGATCAAAGAAGGTCAGAGAAGGGCAGGAAACCACCCATATGGATGACGAATTTTGTTTCCCTTAATATTCACCAGGAAGCACCTTATTCAATATCTAAGTAATATCTTACAACAAGCTCAAGCCTCATCATCAAGTTTATATAGCCAAAACATCATCTGTCACACAAGTACATAACAACTCACAAGCATTGAAGGGTCCTAGATGGGTAGAAGCTATGAAAGTTAAGATTGATGCATTACAAAAGAACCATACATGGAACATAACTTCAATGCCAGCTAGTAAAACACTTATAGGGTGTAAGTGGATTTACAAAGTAAAGTATAAGGCCACAGGGAAAATTAAAACATTTAAGGCAAGACTTGTTGTCAAAGGATACAATCAACAGGAGAGGATTGACTATCATGAAACGTTCTCCCCAGCTGTGAAGATGAAAACTGTAAGGACCTTCCTAACACTTGCTGCTAAGAGAAAGTGGTTTATACATCAAATGGATATACCCAATGCATTTTTACAAGGATACATTAATGATGAAATCCATATAGAGTTGCCTCAGGGATTTAGGACTCAGGGGGAGAGACGACCTAGATGCAAACTCCTGAGATCCCTTTATAGACTCAAGCAGACCCTTAGACAATGGAAGGCAAAACTTTCAGAAGCACTGCTGAAAATGGAGTTCAAATAGAGTCAATATGGTCATTCTGTCTACATTAAACGCATTGAAAAAGGGAGTTATTGTGGTACTGGGGTTTATGTTGATGGTATGCTTTTCATTGGTGATATACTACATCTAATACATGAGACCAGGAGACCACGAATAGACTTCAACAAGCATTCAAAATAAATAATCTTGTTGAGTTAAAAAAATATTTTTTGGGAATAGAATTTGCAAGATCAGCTCAAGGCATCTTTATGCATCAGAGAAATACACTTTGGAGCTCATTTCTGAGTTAGGACTTGGAGCACCCAATCCTTCGTGCCCTATGAAAACTAATGCAAAACTGACCACAAAAGAGTATGATCATCACTTATCAAAATCAAGTGCACTCACTGATCCAATCACTGATCAAATTGCCTATCAAAGATTAATCGGAAAGCTGTTATATCTAACCATGACTATACATGAAATCTCATTTGGTGTACATACACTATGTCAGTTTCTCTATCAGCCTAAAAAAATCCCATATGGACGCTGCATTTAGTATTGTTAAACATGTAAAGAAGAAACCTAGAAAAAGGATAGTACTGTCAAGCCAGAACTCAAGAGATATTTCAGCATACTGTGATGCAAATTGAGCTGCATGTCCACACTTAAGGAAGTTAGTAACAAGCTATCTCATTAATCTAGGTGACTCTAATTTCATGAAAGAAAAAAAAAATACAATATCAAGAAGCTCTGCATAAGTAGAATATAGAAGCATGGCAGCAACTGTTGCAGAATTAGTTTGGATACTAGGACTTATGAAGGAAATAAGCGCTTAGATCTAGTTGCCAGTTGTGATAGCAGGTCATCAATGCGAATTGTAGCTAATCATGTTTACCATGAAAGAACAAAGCACATTGAAATAGACTGTCACTTTATTAGGAAAAAAATAGCTCGAAGTCTTGTGTCTACTCAGTACATTCCTACCAGGCAGCAGTCTGCTGATATTGTAAATAAGGGGCTTAACAAAGTGCAACATGAACATCGTACATCCAAGGTAGGTGTTCTAAACATCTTCTCCATTTCCTAACTTGAGGGGGAATGTTGAAGACAAAAGATCTCAGCTAGCTTAAGTAAGGGCAGAAGAGTCTTTTTATAATTATATCTTAACTGCAATAGGGAGTGGCTAGAGTTAGCCTGCCTTCCCCAAAGTTAGTCCTCAAGATTATTCAATTAGCAGGATTAGACTTCATTATATAAGATGTGACTTATATCATTGTATACACATTCTTGATATGATGAATAAGATCTAATCTCTCCCACTCTCGTCTTCTACATTGTTTCCCTGTCTTCTTTATTTTTCTAGGGTTCCTAGCATTGAACCCTCAATCAGTTCACTAGCTCAACTGAATAACTGCAGTAATTACTACATTTTATTATCTTTTGTTGCATTTTATATTTTGCTTTCCTAAGGAGATATAGCTTAAGTAATTTCTTTTATTGGAACTTGGAAGTCTACATCGACGTGAGATGTTGCAATTGGAAGCCTCATATGGTCTTGGACAATCTTTACGTCGTGAGCTAACTTTTAGGTTTGATCATGTTCAAGATCAATTTCTTTAGATAGTACATCATAACAGACAAATTTAAAAAATTCATTAGCTTCGCCATTCATATAAGAAATATTTTATTAGTGGTTAACAAATTATAGCAGACCCTTGCTTTTCACAAAAAATATTTTCTTTAAATGCATTTTTTTAAAAATGCACTTTTAAAAAAAAGTTAATTTTAGACGCTTGGTCAAACAAATAATTAAAAAAGATTTTCGAAAGCAAAACAAATAGGGAACTACTTGACTTTGGGTATCAAATTTTATATGATTGCATAGATAGACGATAATATTTATAGTTGAAACTACAAAATATGCCATAATTTAAAAAATATCTTCGGTACTTTATTTGCCATGCGCCAAGCACAAAATTAGCAGGAAACTGGAAAAGATAAATCATATCATCGTATCTCGTATCGAATCACGTTTTAATTATTTATTAAATAGAATTCAAATGATTAACTAATTAAGGAACAAAACAAAACTAGTTTCATTGGAACTTGGAAGAATGCTTAAAATCGCACTTTTTCTGATGAAAATCATTAAATATAAAAGCATGATATTAAGAGACAGGGGAGGACTGATTTAGTAGATGCAACTCCTAAGTAGCCTTTTCCAAAAGAAAGATAAATAAAAATAGGTGATTATTCCAGAACGTGTCTTTCTGGGCTCACCGTAGATGTGAAGAATGGGAGGGTGATCCTGTGATCCACTATTATGATTAGGAACCTGCAGTCATTCAATAAATTTGCCAGTACAAACTTGCCTCAAGGTTCCTCGCCCTTGCTCTTGCTAATCACCAGTTCATCTTGCTCTATTTCGTGGGAAAATGACCTATTTCGATATGTACCAAAATATTTTTATTTATCATGATTAAGTAGTAAGTTAAAATTTGCAATTAAGTGAAAGAAGCAAATCTTATTTCAAGACATATAGCATACACTTATTTCTTTGATAATTATATTACGTGTGAGTAAGTATTTTTCCGGCTCCGTTAATCAATATTCAATTAGGGACGAAGCTAGCTCATGAGCCGTAGGTTAGACCAAACTCAGTAGCTTCGATCCAAAGTATTTATTTGTTTTAAAAATTATACACACACTAATCTCTACGAACGTGCAGTTGCATGTTATTCCTAATCAATATGAATCATATTAAAAAAATATTAGATAATATTGTAGCAATTTAATTTATGCATGCACAACTACTTTGAAAGGATCCTCCGACTATTTCTCGCCAACCCAAAGCCCAACAAACAACATCTTCTCCAATCTTCATCATAAAGTTTATTGACCTATTACTAAATTATAGATCCCACCAATATTTGGACCGTGGAAAAGTACTTAAAAGAAAGAAGAAGATAGAGTTAATATTCAATAAAAATGTATTTCATTGAATTAAATCTAACATCAGGTTTTTCATCTTAGTCGCCACAATAGGGAATAAGAAGAAACACCAAATCAAACGTTAAAAAAAAAAAAAAAAAAAAAAAGACACGACGCAATTAATGTTGAGCAAAAAAACTTGGTAGCCAATCTTTTAGGTATTAATATCTAAAGGCAGTATTTATTATTTAATTAGGACTCTATTTCTATCCTTGTACCAAAATAATCTACTTTACAATTATTATTTTCTTAAGAAGAATGATTCCAAGATTCGACACAATAGTCGTGACGTGGGTTAGTATATTAGTTTTAGGATGCTAGTTTTAGGATAGTAGTCAGATAACAATTATTTATTTTATTCAAATCAAAGTCCTAGATATGTGGAATTTTTCATATACTACAATTATATTCATTATTAAACACTCTTTGACAACAAATAAAAAATTCTTTTCAAGCTTAATGCTAGTAAAATTCTATATGAATATTTAGTAAGTTCACTTCAATGTCCGTAATATTAATTCATTTAGAATTCAGTTAGTGACAGAATTCAATTAGTGTTTGCATTACGTTAAATTCCTTTCTACTAAAAATTCTTCATCCTAGAATATTCCAAGTAGGATTTTATTTGCTTGTGTAGTGGAAAGTTCATAGCTAATCTCAAAATTCTAAATTTTACTTAATCCAAAATTAAATATTGATGGTGATTACAATTTTATCCTGACTTAACTTAAAAATTAAGGATATAAAAGTCATTCAATATTTGAAGGATATTTTGGTCAACCAACATTTATGTTCATGCTTTTATAATAAAACTAGTCTTTACAAACGTGCCTCGCACGTCTCAAATGTTAGATGATGCTATTTGGAATAAAATATTATTTATTTTATAAGGTACAAAAATATTTTTTGATCTTATTCACTTAGTACTTCCCATTATCCTTTATGTTTCTACCTGCGTGGAAAAAAAATTATGACTAAAATAATCCAAGATTAGGAATTGAGCTAGTGACCATATATTTTTTTTTGTTTATTTTCATTATACTGAAAATTATTATATTATGCAAAATCAAAAGAATACCAAACTTTTGTTTGCCGAAGAAGTTAAATGTATTATAATAAAATAAAAAAAAGGTAAATGTGTAAATATACCACTCAACTTTGCGATTTAGAGTAGATATACCCCTCGTTAAAAAATGATGCATATACGCCTCTGTCGTTGCATAAATGGTGCAAATATACTCTTTCCACTGACAGAATTAAAAAAAAAAATCATTTAGCTTATTTTTAATTAAAAAAATATCAAGTGGCTTTAAAAATCTAAGGTTTTCAAATTTATATTTTTGGGGAAAGAAGGCTTTCCATACTCAATTTAAATTGGAAACACATTAGATAAAGATGAACTGCACGAGGTCTAATAATACTAAAACTAAAATATACGAGTTAGTTAAGACATTAACACAACTCAATCCTTTTAATATTGAGACTCAGACTCTTTGATTAAGCAGATTGGAAGCCGAACTTCAGGAAGTTAATAGTATTTATTTTAAATTCTACTTTCAACTGTGATATCTTTTATCTTTATGAAAATGATCAATAGAAATATGATAGAATTAGACTAAAAAGATAGGTAAGTCGATTAGTATTTTAAGGATATTTTGATCGTTAAACATTGTTATTCGTAGTTTTATAATATAGATAATAAAAGAATATAACATATAACCAAAACGAACTTTACTGTAAAAGTTTGACACAATCAAAGGATAAATTAAATTGAACATAACATTCCGAAATCACAAAGTGATGCAAGTAAAGATGTAAAATCACTTGACTAAACATTTTTTTCGTGATGAAATGATTCACTGTATTTAAGCCTTAGAGCCCATTTGGATTAGCTTATAAATTGGTCAAACCAGCTTATAAGTCATTTTTGACTTATTTGAGTATTTGGCAAAAATAGAAAATAGCTTAAAGTAAGTTAAAAAGTGCTTAAAATAAGCCAAAACCAAAAAGTTGCTCAACCCCAACTTATTTCTTCTTTTTTTTTTGGCTTGAAAGTCATTTTGGCTTGACCAACAACTTTACCCTTTTATCCCTTATATTTTCTGTTAATTCCAATACTACCCTTACTTCTAAAAACTCTTTAAGCACTTTTATTCAAACACATAACTGTTTATTTATAAAATAATTTTCAGCACTTAAAAATACTTTAAGCACTTATGCTTAAAAATTACTTCTTCTTTTTTTCAGTTAATCCAAATGGGCTCTTAGTGGTTTAGGCATATGGAAGTCATATTCTCAAGAATTCATTAATAATGGACTAAACAAAGGTAACTAAAAAGTTGCTCGTATTTGATATGACTTTCATGGCATTACCTTTTTGTACTCCAATTCATATCCTTTCAGAATTTTACTCCGGAGTCCGAAATACTAAATAATACTCAGGTACGTAGGAAGTTGAAACTTGATTGTGATTAGAATTCCATAGAAGTTAATATTAGGGGAAATTTAAATTACAATTTTATCCAATACAAAATTATATTTTGAAGAAATAATTCATCTTGAAGGGTATAAAAGTAGTTCAATATTTGAAGGATATTTTGGTCAACTAACATTTATATTCATGCTTTTAAAATAGGGAAAAGGGTCAAATATACCCCTCTACTTTAATTTATTGGCTAACTTTGCCCTCCGTTAGCCAAAGTAGTCAAATATACCCTCTCATTACAAGTTGGGGCCAAATATACCCCTATCGTTAGCAAAGTTTCAAAAATACTCATCATTTCTAACATATTCCCACATAGGCAAATCTAGTCATTGGAATTGGGTGACATGGACGACACATGATATTTAACTTATTCTATGTGGTGCCTACGTGGCAATTTTTTAAAAAACAATCTAGAAAATTTATTTTTTAAAAACAAATCTGGAAAAAAATGGCTTTTATTAAAACATAAAACCCGTTTTTAAAAAATATATTCTCGAAAATTGGATATTTTAGTAAAAAATTATGGAAAATGATTTTTTTTTAAAATCTAGAAAACTGTGAAGTTCTATTTTTAAAAAAAAAAAGTGTCCTAATTTTTTTTAAAATCTGGACTAATTTTAAAAAATCTAAAAAACTGAATTTAAAAAAAATCATTTTCCAGATTTTTTATTTAAAAAATCCAATTTTCTAAAATATTTTTTTTAAGAAGCGGGTTTTATAAAATAAAACAAAATCAACTTTTTAATAAAAGTCATTTTGTGTTATACCCCGTATTTTGCACGTTCGGATAAATTGGGATAATCAAGACAAGTTAAGGACAAGGCTACAATTTTATCTTGTTTAATATATAAGTTGTTCATGAAAATATTGACGTGGAAATATTGAGGAAGGCTAAGGGCAAAATTGGAAATTTGGAGAATAGTTTCATAAATTGCAAATTGTCATGAAATAAAAGTGGGCTTGGAATGAAAAAAAAAAATGGGCTTGAATTAATTGGCCAAGGTGGCCGTCCACCTTAGTGGGCCAAGGCCCATGTGAGAGCCCATTACATGCTATTAAAAGATGACAAAGTCATCTTATTTATCATCTTCACTTTAGAAAGTTCAAGAAAATTTGAGAGACAAAAAATGAAGGGCCATTCGGCCAAGGTGCTCAAAAATTGAGCCTTCAATTTTGATCCCAAAAAAAAATATTTCCTCCTAGCATTCCTACTAATTTGAAGGTCCTCTTCAACGTGGTATAATTATTTAAGCAAGAAAACCACTCTTGGTGGCAAGTGAAAAATTGAAGAAAATGTAAGAATTTCTATTCTTTTACATGTTATGGAAGATTTATATATGTTATAGTGAGTAGTATTGAATGAAAATCATGGAAATGTTACGTGTTGTGTGTGGGCCGTGTGGGTGCGTTGTGTGTGTGTGTGGCCATGTGGTGTAAATTGGTGGAGGAAGGATGAATTAATTTTATTTAGCATGTTAGTTGTGTTGTTGTAGCCTTTATAATGTAAATGAAGGGTTAATGGTTCAAGTCGGCATTGAAATTTGTTGTGGGTTGTTGTAGGAACTTAATGCGATTTTAATATGGTTTTATGTAATTGTGGAAATGGAATTGCTAAAGTGTGCATTGTTATTGTAGTTTATGAATTTGAAAGAAGAAAATGTGTTGTTGTAGTTCTTGTTGTATTTGGATGGTTTTGGATGGAATGGAGGTTGGTTGGATTGTTTTAAATGTTATGCGAATTGTTTGAAATGTACTTGAATATGTAAGCAATTGTGAATTGAACGTAAATGGAAAGTCGTCAAGTTTATAGAAAGAAGTTGTTAACGTTGGAATGTGTTTTGAATTGATTGTCGATATTGTTGGAATAACTGTTGGCATTGTTGTTGCTAAGTTGGCCGAGTTAAATTCTCGGATTTGTTGTTGTATTTTTGGCCGAGTTGAATTCTCGGGGATGGTGCATTTACAGGGGAAATGCTGCCGAAATTTTTGTAGATTAAGTGTTGGTTTAAAATTGGACTCTAAGTGTTGATGGCTAATGTTTGGTATGTATGAATATTATTGTAGATCTTGCGAAGTCAAAGACTTAAGTTCGGATTAGCGTAGAAAGCGGGCAAGGTATGTAAGGCTTAACCTTTTCTTCTTTGGCATGATCCTTATGAAATAAGTATATGACGTATATGTATGACTTCAGAAAGATCCTTATTCTTAGAGCCACTAGGATGGCTAACGTTCTTGATTTCCTATAAGCTGTTCCGTATGGTTTTGATATGTATCCATGACGTTCGATGATGTGTATCTATGATGTCCGAAGTTTGGCCAATATGTCCCGAATAGCATGTAAGAAACAAACGATATGACTATAGTTTTGACCTTCCAAATGTTAACATATTCGATTGTTCCATCGGGCCTTTGATATGTTTGATATGTACATAAGATTCCAAAAGTTCTATTTGATTTGATCCATAACGATATCCAAAAGATTTTGACATGATTATGGTTGTGATTTTCCAAAAATGGCTTCTGAAACGCTTATAGAACGTTCTGTACTTTAAAAGCTCATAACTTTCTTATGCTAATTCCGATCGACCCGAAACTTGTTTCTGAGTCCTCAGATGTCGGTAAATATATTTGTCCATCGAGTCTTGGAATTTATTCATTCAGTTATATGCATATGGTTTTGATACGTATCTATGACTTCTGAAGCTCTATTTGAGATGTTCCGAGTTGTCTACGATTCTTGTCCATTTTCGATATGGATACGCTCGATATAATCGAGCTTATTATATGAACGAATAACGAGGTAAGCATAAAGAATTTTGTTTCTAAAGAGTTCTGTAAGTTTTGATGTCCCTAACTTTCGTAAGAAATCTCGGATTTGCTTGAATGTCCGTAAAAGTTCTGCGGTAAAAATGTTCGAAACTCTCACATACTAACTCCGATTGATTCGGGACGTGTTTATGATCTTCAAATGTCGGTAAGTGTACCTATCTATTGAGTCTGTATATGTGTGCATATGGGTTCTTACTGCTTTGTTCGTGCGAGCCTCAGTATGTTATTCACTGCGCCCCGGGCCAGGTTTTGTTATCGTGCATCTTCCTCTGCATTGTTCACCGCGTCCCTCTCCCTTGCGGGCCGGGTTCTGTTATATGTATGTCTGTATATGATGATATGGGGATGGCGGCCAGGACGGCATATGATGATTCTATTCACCGCGTTCCGCAATAGAGGGCC
Organism: Lycium barbarum; assembly: GCF_019175385.1. Lineage (NCBI taxonomy): Eukaryota > Viridiplantae > Streptophyta > Magnoliopsida > Solanales > Solanaceae > Lycium > Lycium barbarum. The sequence goes on from NC_083345.1 coordinate 84,070,192, forward strand.
GGGATCTGTTATTTGCATATACGGTACATGATTCTGACATGCATTGATTACCCTGTCCATCGCGTCCCTCACTAAAGGGTCGGGATCTGTTAGATGCATATATGGTATCTGATTTTGGCATCTGATGATTCGGTCCACCGCGTCCCTTACCAGAGGGCCGGGATCTGTTATAAGATTCTGTTCACCGCGTCCCTCACTAGAGGGCCGGGATCTGTTATATGTATATATACGATATATGATTCTGATATGTTTGGTTTGTATCTGGAAAGTAAGCATTTTGGCATTCTGTATCCTCTGTACTTCTTCTGACATATGATATCAGCATACATGATCTGTGTCTGGAAAACAAATATTCTGACATTCCGGATCCGTACTTCTTCTGACATATGACTTCGGCATATATGATTTGTGATTGGGAAAATAACGCTTTGGTAATCTGGATAATGTACTTACTTTTGTATCGTTGTTCCGGTTATGGTTCTGCTTTCTGTATTTCATGTCTTACATACTCAGTACATATTCCGTACTGACCCCCTTTCTTCGGGGGCTGCGTTTCATGCCCGCAGGTACAGACGCTTATTGTGGTGATCCGTCAGCCTAGGGTGTCCATTCTGCTACTTTGGAGTGCTCCTTTGATCCGGAGCCTACACTTTTGGTACAAATCTTTCCGTTGTACATATTTATATGTATATGACTATTCAGGGGTACGGCGGGGCCCTGTCCCGTCATATGTTTCTGTTGTCTTTGTTAGAGGCCTGTAGACATGTATGTGGGTCGTGGGTCGCATGTGATCAGTGACGTCTATATGGTTTGTGTCCGGCTTTCCTATACACTACGATAACCTGATCAATTTATGTGTTATAATATAAGTAACGATTTAAATGATATGTATATGGTTTTGTATTCACGAAATCCTTAATAGGAAACGCGGGTGAAATTTGGTTAGTAGGTATGTACGAGTGTCCATCTCGGGCACTAGTCGCGGCCTACGGGGTTGGGTCGTGACATTTTTAACATATTTGTTTTTGGAAAAATCAATTTTCTAGATTGTTTTTAAAAAATTGTCACGTAGGCACTACATACAATAAGTTAAATGTCATGTGGCGTCCATGTCACCCAATTCCAATTACTAGACTTGCTTATGTGGGAATATGTTAGAAATGAGGGGTATTTTTGAAACTTTGCTAACGGTAAAGGTATATTTGGCCCCAACTTGTAACGAGAGGGGTATATTTGACTACTTTGGCTAACAGAGGGCAAAATTAACCAATAAACTAAAGTAGATGGGTATATTTGACTCTTTTCCCTTTAAAATAATACTAATTTCTACCAACGTGCCCCGCACGTTAATACCAGCATGAATATTTAGATAGTAGTAATTTTTTTTTAAAAAAAAAAATTGCATATTAACCAGCAGCCCAATCATAAGAAGTTTTGGTCCCTAAAAATCATATAGAGTAAGATCTTATGGTGGTTGATACTTGAAAGATTCCTTCAACTATTGTAAATCCACCGGATCGTGACTTCACAGTCTTAAGATTAGGCAGTCCTCAAACATCTAAAAAATCGGTCGACCAAACAAATCATGTAATTATCCAACACGGGATTATGCTCTAAAGAAATAACTTTGCTTTTGAAGGATATTAAAGCCTGTTAGAAATTTCAATATATTTTCGTCGACCAACATTTCACTTTGAAATGTATGCATTTTTATAATTTAGTAGCATAAATAATGATAGATTATCTTATTTACCCAAAGATAACTTAATATTTAGTTACCAAACAATGATTTTAGTTGGAAAAAGGGACAAATCAGATCTCTATGATTGAACTGGATTTGAAATCAAACCCACAAACTAAAACTGATTCCACGTTGCCTAGAGAATTAACAATTTTTCAGTTATATTCAAAGTCTTGGGTGAAATGAAACCTTTAATGCGAAAATCTTCTCCAATACTAAGTTACTTTTTCGAAGAAAAGTTTTAGTCTCACTAATTGGAACCAAAACAAAAACTAACATTATTTCTTCAGTTTCATTGAATGATTATTTTAATTTCAATTTATACTTTGAAAACATCTGATCAAATACAATTTATCTAAGTTTCCCATTGATTTTTCTTATTTCTTCATTGATTTTTCTTATTTCTTCCACGTTGCCTGGAGAAAAACTTGGTATGTTTAGTTTAGGATTCTATTTACACAGTTGTAGTCTGATAACAATTTATAACTGAATTGAATTCAAAAGTCTTGGGGTGAAATATTTAATATGACAATTTATCCAATTTTAAATTGTTTGTTTAAGAAATATTTTAATATTAAAGGATATAAAAGTCATTCAAAAAATATTTTGATCAACTAATATTTATATTCATGCTTTAAAATAATATAGATAAATATAGATAAAAATTATTAATTAGAATATAATAATTTTAAAGGACTAGAATCTCAATCATAAACTTTATATCATATCTCCGTCTCAGCATTCGATTTGTTCTTATATTTGGGCAAGAACTTTTACTGTATGCACGAATTCGGGTAACCCTTGTGAATGGATTAGACCGGTGAATGCCCCAACACCTACCAAATCAGCATTGTTGTACTTTTATTTTTTCAAAAGAATAAATGCAAAAGATATGCTTTCTCTTACATGTGATTTCTTTTTGCCAAGCAAATCACAACATAGATTTAATTAGCATATTATGGATGTGCAGGATAAGACGATCATTTTATAATGAGAAAAGACATCATTTCCCTCTTAAATTTAATTGCACAATTCACTTTAACAACTAAATTTTATGAGCATTTAAATACCTCTAAACAACTTTCATCTTAATTAAATACGACCTTAACAGCTGACGTGGCAAATAAAAAAAATACTAGCGCGTAAATGATAAAAAACTAAAGAAAATAATTAAGTGGAGCCCGCTTTATTTTCTTTTCAGCCCTACCTTTACTTTTTTCTTCTTCAACACCCACTCCCACCCCCACAGCCCCAACCAAACGACCAGATCCACCTTCTTCTTCACACCCCACCCCCACTCCCAACCAAACAGCCAAACCCCCTCCACCCCTTTGTTTTCCCGTTTATCCACTGCCGTCTTTACCGCCATTATAACTAAGGATGGGGAGAAGATTACATCGGAGGTGGTAGTGTATGTGCCTAATGAAGTGATGTGCACCTTATTATCATTGATTTAGTATTAACTCTCACTAATTATATTGCAAATTACAACTTTAAATCCAAAAAAAAAAAAAAATTGATGGAGGCTTTCTTCCTCCAAAAACTAAATCTTCAGTAACACCACCTTAATTTCTCATCAACTTCACCATCCTCGCCAGAAAATTTTCCGCCCACCTGCACCGGATATTTGAATTAATAGAGTTGTAAGAATGTTTGAATTTTGCACTTCACTTCATGATATTTTAGCACTTTGTGTACTATTCCTCTTGTGACGAGTTCATGGAGTCTTTGTTTGAGCTTTGTGTACGAGTAAAACCGAGGGCATGGATATCCTCGGTCTCCCGACATAGAAGCTAGGTTCGGCTGAGTTGGACCAATCACATCAGGTTTAAACTTTCCACCAAAGGTGGAATGGTTTCTGTAGAGCTTTTCAGCTCTTGGTTGATGTTTTCATTGGAAGGCCGACGCCTGACCAATGCTTGGACTTCGTCATCAGAATGACTCTTGAGTGGGTCAGTGGCATCGTCATCCAGAACCCGTGCTCGGTCATCTTCTATAGAGGGCTCCTTGATGATAAGCCTCGATCTTTTTCTGACCTCGGAAGGAGCACGAGAAGATTCGGAGGACCGCCTCTTCCTCTTCTCGACCTTGTCTTCCTCGGTAGCTTCTCCCCCGATCTAAAGCTGAGTATGGGGCTTGGAAGGATATCCCTCTGGCCGGGAGCCTCGATGTTAGCTTCATCGGCCGAGGCCTCTTCATCACCCTACCCCCGGATTTTGGTAGCTTTTGAAAGGCCTGCAAAAGGAAGAAGGACAGAATAAGCATACCAATCGTGGCATAATATTTAAGAAGACAGGATAGCATCCCGATGAAGGACTCACTATGATTCTCGAGCTCCCATAAGGACCGGGATAGCGCACGCTAGTTGCACTCAACGTAGGTGAGCTGAGAACAAATGTTCCCAATCCATCCCTCTATATTGGCAACTACATTTAGGGTTCGAGAAATTACTACGTACACATAAACAAAATTGAAAACTAAACATTAGAGATACAACCGGGATGTTTGAAAACGAAGGCCACTTAAGAGTCGGGTTCCATTTCTCGAGGAATGGCATCTTGTCGGCAGGAATTAGATCCTCGGTCCTGACCTGGACAAACCTCCCCTGCCAACCTCGGTCCCTATCTTTGTCAAGGCCAGAGAAGGGAGCTTTTCTTGCTCATTTCGTGAGCTTAATCATGCCTCCCCGAAATACTCGGGGACTATATAACCAAAGGAGGTGATTGACCATGAAAGGTTCATTCACATTCGTTGAAACATAACGGAGGAGCATAACGACCCTCCAAAACAAGGGATGGATCTGACTGAGGCATATCTCGTACTTTTTGTAAAAATCCACAATCACCGGGTCAAGCAGACTAAATATGAAGGGGTAGGTGTAAACACTCAGATACCTCTCAACATAGGTCGTTATGGCTTCAAATTGGTTGGAAATAACAACCTCCACATCTTTCCAACCACAGTCTTCTTTAACCCGCTAGAGTTTATTCGGGGGAATCGTGCATAGATAATCTGATATATCAGCTCCCTGATCTCCTTGCTGAGAAGGTTTCTCAACCTTGAAATCCCTTGTCCTTACGTAATTGGATGGGACAAAATCCGACAATGCCGGTTCCGATTTTGGAGCTGAGGAAGTCTCACCGGCTTTTGTTTTGGAAGACTTAGTCATTGTTCTGAGAATAACAAGGTATGAAGGTTTGAAGATTTGATAAGGATATGATGTTGAAGATATGAATATATGAAGGTATACATTCATAACATCATTAACAACTATACCCATATCAATGTACATAAGCCGACGAGGCGATCAAAATGATATACAAAATATAAGCCGACAAGGCTTCAAGACATCTAACCATATACAACTGTCTACGAGCCTCTAAGAAGAGTAGGTAACATCATATAGATGGGACAGGACTCCGCCGTGCCCATGTATGTACACAAAAGAATAATACCAAAAGCAGTAGCCCCGGATGAAATGGAGCTCCTCTATGTAGTCCCTGAATAAGAAAGCTATGGATCAAGCTTGTCTCTCTGGCCACCTGCGGGCATGACGCAGCGTCCACAAACAAAATGACGTCAGTACGAACAATGTACTAAGTATGTAAAGCATAATCAACATCATAATAGGAGCATAAGAGACAGCATGAGAAATAGCATAAGATGGGAGAATCGGGAGATAGTAGAGTCATCATCATAATTACTTACTTGCCTTTCATAGGGACCTTCCATTTCTAATGCGTGCTCGTGTACATACATATAAACATATACATATATCTTCATCTGTATCCATATTCATATACATATTCATATCCATAGCATACCCGACCATTGAGGTTCAGTGGTTTCACATACCCGACCATGACAAGGCTCGGTGATTATACATACCTGGCCCTACCAAGGCTCAGTGTCATCCGTACCCAACTGCAGTGGTGTGCGCGCAATAGATATCATACCCGGCCATATAAGCTCGGTGTTACATAATAGTCATACATACTTAGACACGTATACTTAAGAGTCCATAAATATCATCAACATCATTACCATTATCGTTTTTGTTACGTCTATCCTTGGAGGATCAATGTTACACCTCGGAAAATTTCCCGTTGGTACGCAAGTAAATGAACTAATGGTGTGTGCGAGGAGTGCGAGTGTATAAGTTTTCATGGGAAATGTATGTTAAGGGATGTGGATGATTAGAATGAAAAGTCGAGAAATGAGAAAAATTGAAAGCTGGCAAAACTGCCCAGTGGTCGTATATTGCAAAATATGGACCATAAAGTGCAATACGGTCCGTAAACTGGCAGTCGTAAACTGCCATGCAAAAGCTTCAGCTTTCTGCCAGTGGTCGTAAAGTGCAAATACGGATCGTAAACTGCCAGGTCGTAAACTGGCATGCCAAACTTCAACTTTCTGCCAGCCGAGGAAATGGTTAAATACGACCTGGTGGACGGACCGTAAAGTGATTTACGGCCCGTAAACCATGGTCGTAAACCACCATGAAGGCAGCCCAGCTTCTGGTTCTGGAAATGGCTAAATACGCCCATGGAGGACGAGCCGTATAGTGGAATACGGTCCGTAAACCTCCATGGACGACCACTGTTCACCCAGCGCAGATTTTCCAATTTATTAAATATGAGGATCAAGACTTATTTTATTTCATTACAGCATTACACCACTTCTCTCTAAAACTTCTCTCTACATTTATTATATGAGTTTTCAAGGATTATAAGCCATCAACAACATTAAGACAAGTGAATTAAGGATAAGGTAATCATCAAGGATTATCCAAGTCAAGAAATCCAAATGGAGGAAAACTAGGGTTTTGCTCAAAGAAGAGTATTATCAACCAAAGCTTGTTCCTACAACTTCTAAGGTAAGATTCATGATTTTTACAAGATGTTTAAGGTATTGGAAAATTAAAATACATGGATTGTAGAACATGTGGTCAACTAGGTCATGAATGATGAATAGTGACATTTTGAGAAATAGTTTGAATTGAGTTATGAATGTTGTTGTGTTGTGATATGAATGTGTTATAAATGGTATTAAGATCATGAACTAAACGATTTAGACGAATGGACGAAGATGGGTGTTATAACCATGAATGTGGGTGAATTAGAGGCAAATTGAGGAATCTAGATAATGTGGATAATGTGAATGACTAATGGCCATTGTTATGATATTAATGAAGGTATAAACGCTAGCATTGGAAGGGAACGTGCAAGTGTAGAATAGTTCGATGGAAAGGTATGTGAGGCTAACCCTTCTTTCATAAGGCATGGTTCTTTGGTCAAATTCCTAATTCCTCTATATGAGTATGTTGTCTTCACATGGTTGACATTCCGAGCTCATAAGCTCACGACCCTTGATATGTACTATGATTATACTATGTTCCTCGTATGACGAGTAAGTCCATAATGTAGATGTAACGATAACGATGAGGATAGTAATGATAATGATATCAAAAATGATGCAAAAGGTGCCTACGGGTTATTATACTTATATGTGCCTATGAAGGGCTATAATGAACCCCGAGCTTATAATGCCGGGTAGAATATATGTATATGAATATGTATGAAGTATGTATACGATTACGAAACGCACGCGCACGTCTGCAGATGGTACGGATAACCCTGAAGCCTTGGTAGGGCCAGGTAGAAATAACATTGAGCCTTGGTTGGCCAAGTACGTATGAAACACCGAACCTTATGGTCGGGTACGCTATGTATGTATATAAGTGTATGGCTATGTATATAATATGAATATGAATGTGAAAAGACTATGTATATGAATGCGAATAGGGGCATGTATACGAATATGAGCACAAGTATGGTACGAGTATTATTATGGGATACGAACGACGATGTATGCAAGTAAGCGACATGATGATGATGATATTACTGTCTCCCCTCCTATGCTATTTTCATACGATATCTATTATGCTTCTATATTGATGTTGATCATGCTTTACATACTCAGTACATTCTTCGTACTGACGTCCTTTTGTTTGTGGACGCTGCGTCATGCCCGTAGGTGCACAGGGAGACAGACTTGATCCATAGCTGCTTATTCAGAGATTGCATAGCAGAGCTCCATTTCTTTCGGAGCCGTAGCTTTTGGGTACTTATTCTTTTGTGTATATAATTATGGGCATAGCGGGGTCCTGTCCCGCTCATACGATATGTCATACTCTTAGAGGCTCGTAGTCATGTGTATATGGGTAGAGATGTTCGGCCATGTCGGCCTATGTTTTGTTTATCTTTTGTTAGCCACGTCGGCCTTGTACTTATGATGTGGCACAGATGCCTATGATATGTTAAATGATGATGGTCGTCTAATGGGATCAATATGATTAACGATAAGAAAAGCACGAATTGACTTATGGTTCACCTAGATGTTAGGTTATGTACGATAAGGGGGTGCTCGGGTGGGGTAGCACCGGGTGCTCGTCGCGGCCCCCTAGCCGGGTCGTGACAATCAACTATCAGATAAAGGATGCAATGGAATCATGGAAGTATCGAGGATCATGAGCTTTAGTAGCTTTAGAGATAGAATCATTTGGAGGACATTATAGAACTCATGAAAGGATATATATATATATATATATATATATATATATATATATATATATATATATATAGCCAAGGAACCATGCCTTATTGAAAGAAGGGTTAGCCTTACATGCCTCTTTGTCTTCTTAACTATCTAACGATCACCGTTGAAGCTTGAATAATCTACATTTAGAAGGATTTATACCATAATTAAGCCTTAATGATACTCTTAAATTCAAACTAGAATAATTCATAGTCTAATGAAAATTGGGCAGCATTTTCCCTATTTCGTCAACTCCCACCATATCCAAATCAACTCCCAACAACCACAATAACATCCATAATACACTCATAATATCCAAATCAAGTAATCACATTACACTAAGCCTTCAATATTCACCCTCATGTTCAACTCATCCTAGCAACTTCATACCCATTTTAGCACATTTTCATATAATGCTTCTTCATAACCATTATTACCTTCCATAACAAGATTATATCCATATTATACTAGTAATCATAACTCAAGTTAGCTCACTACTTAAAACATCACAAAACTTACATTTAGCCCTCATTGTCTACTTTCTTCTTCAACCCAAATTCTTCAACAACTCAACATTCATGATAGCATGAAATAAGCATGAAAACTAACCTTTTATCTCATGGGAATGAGAGTTGGAGCAGCTATGAATTTATGTGAAAACCCTAGCTTCAATACTCAAGAATCTCTTGTGATCTACAAGCCCTAGGAAACCTTCTAATGTATGAACACTTTGATTCTTGCCTCTTGATCTTTGTTTTCTCTTGGATTGGGATGGAATAAGTTTAGAGAAGGGTTTTGAACTCTCAATACTTGTAGAAGATGAAAAATGAAATAAAAGAACCAAGGGCATCTATTTATGCAAAACTTAAAAATCTGCCCGGTGGATTTTATACGAACCACTTATACGATCCATACAATATTATACGGTCCGTATAAGTGGACCGTATAAAACCACTATGGAATTTACCCTTTCTGTAAAGGGTGAGTTATATGAACCCCTTTTATACGGACCGTATAAAGTTATACGGACTGTATAAAGTTATACGGACCGTATAAGTGGTCATATAACTCCCAGTTGTGCAGAACTTTCTCTCGTTGATTCGTTTGACTTCTAATCCTCGTGGAACCTTCTTGGAACTTATATAATACTTCATTAACCATAGAATAGGCCCTATAGTATCCCCTCAAGACATCACAAAATAATTATTAGCTCAACATAGCTAAACCTTTCCGAACACGGCTTAATTTCACTTCCTTCATTGAACTACATTTCACATATTCGTATAAATTCGAAATCTTATAGTATGAACCATAAGCTATCCAATACTTCCCTTAATCTCAAAAGGGTTTCACAATCACCTTAATCTTACATTAGCCTATCCACAAGGCAACACATACGGAAGTTTTTTGAGGTGTAACATTCTTCTCCCCTTAAGAACATTCGTCCTCGAATGTTAGGTTCTTGGGTATTCTATAAATATTTTGCCAGAGTTTGCCCTATAATATGGCGCTGTCATCCTACACAGCTACCCAAAATAAATCGCCTCACAGGGCTACAATAACAACGACAATAACCATGGCCAAACACGACTAGGAAAACATCAAGAAAAGCATTACATACCTGAGGATAATGGCGTTTCTGCTTGAGTCTCCTCTGAAGGTGACAATAAATGTGGGTACGGGAATTTCATGTCTTCTTCGGCTTCCCAAGTCATTTCCTTTCTATTATTATTCTTCCATAAGACTTTAAGTGAATCTACCTCTTTGGTTCTGAGCTTTCATACTTACCTATCTTAAATGGCAATGGGGACTTCTTCATATGACAATTGCTTAGTAACTTGGACATTATTTATTGGTACTACTCTGGACGGATCTCCAATGCACTTACGAAGCATCGATACATGAAAAACTGGGTGAACTGACTCCAAATCAGGAGGTAGATCTAATCCGTAAGTCACTTTGCCTACCTTGCGTATAATTTCATAAGGTCCAATGTACCGGGGACTAAGCTTCCCCTTTTTGCCAAATCTCATTACGCCCTTCATCGGTGACACCCTTAAGAATACCCAATCTTTCACTTGGAACTCTAAGTCCCTTCGACAATTATCCGCATAGGACTTCTGACGACTCTAACCTGTTAATAATCGATTCTGTATGAGCTTAACTTTCTCTATAGCTTGCTGGATCAAGTCTATCCCTATCAATTTAGCCTCTCCTACCTCGAACCACCTAATTGGAGATCTGCACTTTCGCCCATATAAAGCCCCATATGGTGCCATTTGGATGCTAGAATGATAACTATTATTATAAGAAAATTCAATAAGTGGTAAGTGATCATCCCAACTACCTCCAAAATCCAATACACATGCCCGTAGCATATCCTCCAGAGTCTAAATTTATGAACAAGGGAGAAACTCCATGAAAGGAAAATTAATGATTCATATAAATCGCTTAGTGGAAAATGGCCCAAAGAAATCCAACGAGTAACTAATAATCCTGTTATGCCCTTTTCTGAATGGTACGCTCTATTTGTCCATCAGTATGTGGGTGGAATTCCGTGCTAAGACTCACCTGAGTCCCCAAACCTTCTTGGAAAGATTTCCAAAAGTTGGTGGTAAACTGAGTCCCTCTATTGGAGATAATAGATACTGGGACACCATGAAGTCGCACTATCTTTTCAACATACAGCTTTGCATAATCTTTTGCTGAATATGTAGTTCCGACTGGAAGAAAATGGGCTGACTTCGTGAGTCTATCCATTATTACCCATATAGAATCATACTTACGTCGGGAACGGGGTAAACCTGTAATGAAGTCCATGTTAATTACTTCCCATTTCCAAGTTGGAATTTCTATAGCTTGCAGCAATCCGCCTGGCTTTTGGTGCTCAATTTTCACTTATTGATAGTTAGGACATTGCGCTACGAATTCCGCTATATCTTTCTTCATCCCATTCCACCAATATATATTTTTAAGATCGTGATACATTTTCGTTGCTCCTTGGTGAACAGAATAGCGGGAACAATGGGCTTCTCTCATTATTTGGTGGCGTAATCCTGCCACGTCAGGAACACATAACCTGCCTCGGCATCGGAGAACTCTATCTCCAGAAATTTCAAACGACGACTTTTCCTTCTGAGGGAGTGTATCTCTGTAATGAGTTAGCATGGTATCTTCGTATTGTCGCTCTTTCACTTCCACTACTAGCGACGAGACCGCTGAATTATGAATGGTAGCTCTCATGCTACCTGAGTCCACTACTCGAACTCCTAGGCTAGCTAACTGCTGGAGCTCATGAGCCATTTCTCTTTTCTCTGGCTGCACACCGCATAAACTTCCCATGGATCTACGACTAAGAGCATCAACCATAACATTTGCTTTTCCGGGATGATACAGGATGTCAACATCATAGTCTTTCAATAATTCCAACCACCGCCGTTGCTGCAAATTCAATTCTTTCTGCTTGAAGATATACTGAAGGCTCTTATGATTTGTATAAATATCCACATGGACACCATACAAATAATTTCTCCACATCTTTAATGCATGAATCACTGCAGCCAATTCAAGGTCATGGGTCGGATAATTCTTCTCATGTTTCCGTAACTGCCTTGAAGCAGGCGCAATCACCTTACCATGTTACATCAACACACAACCTAGCCCATTGCCTGAAGCGTCACAATAAACAACATAACCTCCCAATCCCTCTGGAAGTGTCAGGACTGGGGCAAAAGCTAATCTACCCTTTAGCTCTTGGAAACTACGTTCACAAGCATTCGGCCATTGAACTTAGCTGATTTCTGGGTTAACTTCATGAGTGGTGCAGAAATAGAAGAAAATCCTTCTACAAATCTCCTGTAGTAACCTGCCAAGCTCAGAAAACTACGAACCTCTGTAGGTGTTGTGGGTCTTGCCCAAGTCTTCACGGCCTTAATCTTTTGGGTGTCTACCCGAATACCATCGATTGAAATAATATGCCCCAAAAAGTCACTGAGTTCAACCAAAACTCACACTTAGAAAATTTGGCAAATAACTCTCGAGTTTGAAGGACTCTAAGGACAGTACGCAAATGATCCACATGTTCTACCTCGGACCTAGAATATACCAGGATATCGTCATTGAACACAATTACAAATAAATCTAGGAACGGCCTGAACACATTGTTCATCAAATCCATAAATACTGCCGGCGCATTAGTTAGCCCAAACGACCTTACCCGGAATTCAAAATGGCAGTATCTTGTTCTGAAGGCTGTCTTAGGAATATCTTTCTCCCTAACTCACACCTGATGATACCCGGATCTCAAATCTATCTTTGAAAACCATTTGGCGTCTTGTAATTGATCAAATAAATCATCAATCCTTAGGAAAGGATATTTGTTCTTGATCGTCACCTTATTCAATTGCCGATAGTCAATACACATTCGCAAGGAGCCATCTTTCTTTCGCACAAACAACACGGATGCTCCCCACGGGGATGAACTAGGCCTAATAAAGCCTTTCTCAAGCAAGTCCTTCAATTGCTCCTTCAACTCTTTCAACTCTGCAAGAGCCATTCTATAAGGGGGGATAGTTATGGGCTTTGTATCCGGTAGCACATCTATAGAAAAATTAATCTCCCGCTCTGGAGGGAGGCCTGGAAGCTCTTCCGGGAACACATCTGGAAACTCATTCACTACGGGGACAGACTGAAGAGTTGGCGGTTCAACTTCTACATCTTGAACCCGAACTAGAAGGTAAATACAACCTTTTGTGATCATTTTTCTTGCCTTGAGATAGGAAATAAACCTACCTTTTGGGGACGCGGTATTCCCTTTCCATTCTAAAACTGGTTCTCCCGAAAACTGGAAGTGAACCATTTCCATTCTGCAATCAACATTGGCATAGCAAGAAGCCAACCAATCCATGCCCATGATAACATCAAAATCCATCATTTTTAACTCATGGAAATCGACCATAGTACGATGGTCACAAATCACAACCATACAATTTTATATGCTCGACTAGCTATTACCGGTTCACCAACAGGTGTAGATACCTCAAAAGGTTTGATCGACTCCGGTTTGACTCCAAACCGACCCTCAATACATGGAGTAACATATGACAATGTGGAGCCCGGATCTATCAAAGCATATACATCATGAGAAAACACCGATAATATACTTGTGACAACATCAGGAGAAGACTCTAGATCTTGGCGTCCGGCCAAAGCGTAAATACGGTGCTGAGGACCGCTAGAACTGGGAACTCTCCCTCTACCTCTACTATGGATGACTGGCGCATGTGGACCTGGCCCCATAGGGCGTATGGATGATGAAGACCCGAATACCGATCCTGAAGGCCGGGTCCTACCCCTACTACCAACTGAAAGGCAATCGCGCATAATATGGCCTGGCCGACCGCATGCATATCAAACCTCTGAACCTAGTCGACACTAGCCCCAATGTAACTTCCCACACTGGGAACCCCTGAACTAAGAACCTGAACCCTGAAACTCTGACTCGGTCCAGAATAAGTAGATCTATCAAATCTCTGTCCTGTAAACCGTGGAGGCGCACTAGTCATGGAATGGCCTGAATACCTAGAAAACTGTTGTCTTTGCCCGCCTCTAAACTCACTCGTTGGACCCGAACATCTAGCCCTCTTATTATACCCTCTATCATGCTCACGCTCACTTCTTTGCTGCTATTGACTTTCTTTCAAATTCTGGGCATGGGCTTGAATGCATGAGATATCCATACTGTCCTGAAGGGAGGCAGTCAAGCACCTATCCATCAAATGTAGCCCTAGGCCCTTCACAAATCGATGTACTCGGTCACCCATATCTGCTACCATGGCCGAAGCATACCTAGCCAAAGAATTGAAGCAGACACTATACTCTAAGGCGCTCATACTTCCTTGCCTAAGATTCTAGAATTTATTGGCTCTAGCAAGCCGAGCCTCTGGAGGCAAGTAATGTCGGAGAAAGGCATCCACAAATTCTTACCATACCGAGGGAGGTGCATTGGTTCCCCGTGAAGCCATCCAAACTGTATACCAATGAACCGCGACATCCCTCAATCTATAGGATGCTAACTCCACCGATTCAACGTCTGAAGCATGCATTAACCGAAGTGTCCTCAACATTCCATCAATAAAAGTTTGAGGGTCCTCATCCGGCTTCGACCTGAAGAATTACGGAGGTTCAAGCTAATAAAATCACGGGCCCTTGCACTAACAGCCCTGTCACCTTGCCCTGTACCTTGCCAATGTGTCTGGGCAGCAACCAACTAAGTAAGTAGATGAATGGCCTCTTTTACATCTTGGCCCGAAGCATCAGGTGGAGGAGCTGGGGCCGAGGCTCCCTCGCACTCCTCAGAAATAGGCACTGAATGAGAGGACTGAGATTGAGCTGAATTCTGGGACTCACTTTCCACTACAACCATTGGCAGTGCTCTTTCAGCTCAATTTTGGGCTGCCGTAGCTTTTTTCTTTACAGGCATCTCTGAAATACACAATACACAGTTAAGGAAAAAGAAATTCTTATATCATGGCTCTAACTCACGATCTTATGAAGAAAGAAGGTCATTCATTCCTAAAATGCCCGCAGCCTCCTGTTTATAAGTGTGGCGCGCAACATACTTATAAATAAGACTCTACTAGACACGGCTCGTAGACACACCCTAGGACAGAATTGCTCTGATACCACTTTTGTCACAACCCAACCGGAGGGCCATGACGGGCACCCGGTGCTAACCCACCCGGGCACTTTTTATCGTACATCCACATTTACATCTAGGTGGGCAACATAGCTTAATCATAATTACTATCCGTCGTTCATGCTAATCTTATTGGGCAACGACACATTCATAAAATCATTAACAACTATACCCATATCAATATACATAAGCCGACGAGGCGATCAAAATAATATACAAAATATTAGCTGACAAGGCTTCAAGACATCTAACCATATACAACTGTCTACGAGCCTCTAAGAAGAGTAGGTAACATCATATAGGCGGGACAGGACCCTGCCTTGCCGATGTATGTACACATAAGAATAATATCAAAAGCTGTAGCTCCAGATGAAATGGAGCTCCTCTATGTGGTCCCTGAATAAGAAAGCTACGGATCAAGCCTGTCTCCCTGCCACCTGCGGGCATGACACAACGTCTACAAATGAAAGGACATCAGTACGAACAATGTACTGAGTATGTAAAGCATAATCAACATCATAATAGGAGCATAAGAGACAGCATGAGAAATAGCATAAGATGGGAGAATTGGGAGATATTAAAGTCATCATCATAATTACTTACTTGTCTTTCATAGGGACCTTCAATTTCTAATGCGTGCTCGTGTACCTACCTATAAACATATACATATATCTTCATCTGTATCCATATTCGTATACATATTTATATCCATAGCATACCCGACCATGGAGGTTTGGTGGTTTCACATACCAGGCCATGACAAGGCTCGGTGATTATACATACCTGGCCCTACTAAGGCTCAGTGTCATCCATACCCAACTGCAGCGGTGTGCGCGCAATAGATATCATACCCGGCCATATAAGCTCGGTGTTACATAATAGTCATACATACTTAGACACGTATACTTAAGAGTCGATAATTATCATCAGCATCATTACCATTATTGTTTTTGTTACGTCTATCCTTGGAGGATCAACTATCATATAAAGGATGCAATGGAATCATAGAAGTATCAAGGATCATGAGCTTTAGTATCTTTAGAGATAGAATCATTTGGAGGACATTATAGAAATCATGAAAGGATATATATATATATATATATATATATATATAGCCAAGGAACCATGCCTTATTGAAAGAAGGGTTAGCCTTACATGCCTCTTTGTCTTCTTAACTATCTAACGTTCACCGTTGAAGCTTGAATAATCTACATTTAGAAGGATTCATACCATGATTAAGCCTTAATGATACTCTTAAATTCAAACTAGAATAATTCATAGTCTAATGAAAATTGGGCAGCATTTTCCCTATTTCGTCAACTTCCACCATATCCAAAGAAAATCCCAACAACCACAACAACATCCATAATACACTCATAATATCCAAATCAATTAATCACATTACACTAAGCCTTCAATATTCACCCTCATGTTCAACTCATCCTAGCAACTTCATACCCATTTTAGCACATTTTCATATAATGCTTCTTCATCACCATTATTACCGTCCATAACAACATTATATCCATATTATACTATTAATCATGACTCATGTTAGCTCACTACTTAAAAACATCACAAAAGTTACATTTAGAGCTCATTTTCTACTCTCTTCTTCAACCCATGTTCTTCAACAACTAAACATTCATGATAGCATGAAATAAGCATGAAAACTAACCTTTTATCTCATGGTAATGAGCTTTGGAGCAGCTATGAATTTATGTGAAAACCCTAGCTTCAATACTCAAGAATCTCTTGTAATCTACAAACCCTAGTAAACCTTCTAACGTATGAACACTTTGATTCTTGCCTCTTGATCTTTGTTTTCTCTTGGATTGGGGTGGAATACGTTTAGGGAAGGGTTTTGAGCTCTCAATAATTGTAGAAGATGAAAAATGAAAAAAAAGAACCAAGGGCATCTATTTATACAAAACATAAAAATCTGCCCGGTGGATTTTATACGGACCACTTATACGGTCCGTACAATATTATACGGTCTGTAAAAGTGGACCGTATAACACCACTATGGAATGGCCCCTTTTTGTAAAGGTTGAGTTATACGAACCCCTCTTATACGGACCGTATCAGTTGTGCGGAACTTTCTCTCGTTGATTCGTTTGACTTCTAATCCTCGTGGAAGCTTCTTGGCACTTATATAATACTTCATTAACCATACAATAGGCCCTATAGTAGCCCCTCAAGACATCACAAATAATTATTATCTCAATCATAGCAAAACCTTTCCGAACACGGCTTATATTTCACTTCCTTCATTGAACTACATTTCACATATTCGTTTAACTTCGAAATCTTATAGTATGAACCCTAAGCTATCCAATACTTCCCTTAATCTTATAAGGGATTCACAATCAACTTAATCTCACATTAGCCTATCCACAAGGCAACACATACGAAAAATTTTCGAGGTATAACAGTCCTCTTCGGGCTACCAATACACTTGTGAACCGAGGAAGTCAGAGATATAGCTACCCTCAATTCCCGGTTAAGCTATTTAGAACTCTTTTTTATGGATCAAAGGCCCCATAACTGAGATTTCGACATGACCAAGGACGAGTATTGGTGTGGATACGACCAAGATAGGGTATGGTCGGGTAAGCCCCACTTCGACCATAACAGATAAGGTTCCAAACAGACCAAGGTCGAACGCGAATGGAAAAGTAGACAAACATAGAGGTCACTAACGAGACGTTTCGATTTTTCATGCATTGCTCCAAATTTGACAAATCAAGGTAACAATGGATTGGATGTTTCGAAAGCATAAACAAAGGTACAAATTCATACAGGGGATACGAGTTGGATGCATTCAGTAAAGCCCGGTAAGAGACTGGTCAACGAAGTTCTATTAATTTGCTCCATATGACAAAATTCTGGTTTTATCGAATACATCAGTTCAGCAAAAGGAAAAAGAAAAATCCCTCCTTTACGACCTTAGATTAAGAACAAAATATATATAATAATAATAACCCCCCGAGACGGTATATTGAGCCAAAGGTTGAGAACTTCGGTTTATACCTTAGGGTGCTGCAACGACATATGACACCGACTAGATGGCCCCGGGATTTTCCTCGGGAGCAGACAAACCAGGGATACTTGGCTCCGGCAGATCTTCCTCATTGAGAACTACAGTCGGTTGGGTCCCTCACGAGGTATTTCCCGCTGAGTCTCCATGATATGACGCATTCTGACCGAGAGCCAATCCCCGAGTGAATAACCAAGGTGCTTGTCGTGACTCGTCGACTGGGTGGCCGCACCAACGCTGATGTCTTACCTCCCCGAATGGCATCCTTGGCGTCCTCTTCGACAATGGTTTTTCCTTTCGAAGATCTTCTTGTCGAAAGTCCTGAAAATCGAAGATTCAAGGTTAAAATACGATACGGAAATATGAAAATTGTACAAACAGATTGAGAAATACCGTGGCTTTTTCCTTTCCACCCTTCAAGTGCCATTCTCCTCCAGGAATGGCCCGAGTTACGAGAAGCTCCTAAAAGTGCAACTACCCATTCAAAGATAGTGATGATGAGCCCGGGTTCGATTGGATTCGGCGCAGGGTTCCATATCTTCGGCAAATCAGCGGATAATGGGCGGTGAATTTGGGCCGTACGTATCATCACGAACCGATGGAGCCATCCTCGGTCATAATCATCTTCAGGGTCTATGAGGCCCCGAGTTCCTCGAGGAAGCAGGTGAATTATCCCACCTCGAATTACCCGAGGTACGTATATATGTAACAGGTGATCGAGAGTGAAGGGAGTCCCGACTATGTTAGTCAACATTTCGATGCAGTACACGAGCCTCCAAATCTGTGGAGCGAGCTGGTCGATACACACACAATATCGACGGCAGAAGTCCTCGATCACTCGAACTACGAGGAGAGAACCCGATGGAAAAAGGATAGGTATGTACCATCGAATAACCAACGACGTGATGATTCACCTTCATCCCACTTTCAACAGGGCAAATATCAACATCCGCATCAAATTTACAATCCTCCTTGACTACAGGGATGGTAACATCATCAATACAGGACTTAAACTTTTCCACAGAGTCGAGGTGGTAAGATATCTTGCAGTCATTCGCATATTTAAAGCCCGACGGAAGAATATCCGCAGCAGGAAATTCTAACTCCTCGTCAGGACAGGTGGCCCCCGTCGACAACAGAAGCGTTGAATGGGGAGGGGACTCCGAATGGTCCTCGCCCTGGGTTAATAATGGAAGAGAATCCATGACCATAATTAACGTGTAAGGCCAAGCAAAGGAATATCACGTCCTAAAAGAAAAAGAGGAGATTCAAAACTCGGAAAAAAGGATGAAACTTGATATGAGCACGCAGTGGGTTCTTGAAAAAATAAGGTTTAGGGTTAAAGTTCAAAGATGCAGAGCAAAGGGAAGGCATATGGGCTTTATATAGAGGAGAATTCAAAAGGCTTTGTAGGGTTCAAGAACTCTGATAAGGGGCGGGTTCCCAAGAACGATTTGGCGGCAGAAGTAATAATGAGCTGACATCCAGCAGAGTGCAAAGAGTTGACAACAAGGTCCAAGGCGGATAGGCATGGCCCACTCAGCTTTTGTCTAAGTCCATTTCTCGCAGTCAATATCTCCCCTCGGGAAATGAGGGGTCTATCTGTGTACGAGTAAAATCGAGGGCATGGATATCCTCGGTCTCCCGACATAGAAGCGAAGTTCGGCTGAGTCGAACCAATCACATCAGGTCCCGGGTTCCGAGCTTGGATTGGAACGAGATACTCGGGCACGACGAGAAGGCAGTTAATTACCATAAGGTTAAGACTGAAATATCCACCACCAGTCGGATATTTTGGCACCGATCTCGCCACCAGTTATTGGGGGATTTTGCGCCATATTTAGATTTTTACTAGGGTTAGGACTCCTCTACTATATAAAGAGGAGGCCCCCATTTATTTTAGACAGTTTTTCCTTACACACGCACACCTATGTATTGAGCAAGCAATATAATTATCAGTATTCATTCATCTCTTTAAGTTCTTCACCATTGTTCACTGTTCAAGATCTGGTCACAGAGGGTTGATCTCGGCTCTTGGTACTCGAGGCCGATCGGCACTCATCGCGGTCAGATCTATTGTATTTTATTCTATTTCATTGTTTGTCACGTAATTTAATATTGTGTTAAATCAAACCGCATATCCTTAGCACCACGTAAAAATTCAATTGTTATCCTTTTTAAGGGTAAACAAGGTCATTCATTTAATGCGATCAAGTGCTGAGTAGTAGCCCGGAAAGTACTGGTGTACTGAGATAAGAGTTTAAATGTTTTTTACGAAGGAAAAGAAGATTTCAAATAGTTTTTATTGAACAATTGAAATGTTACTATTGATGTAGTTAAGTGAATGGAGATAAAGTCAACTCTTATGTGAATTTGTACTTTTTATTACACAGTTCGTCTTGACATGCGTTTATCCGAGGTTCAGTCTAACAAAAATTTGAAGTAATATAGCAGATTTTTTCGCCTTTTGTTCTTTGCTACGGACAAGCTGTGAATAACAGAAATAATTTTGAGAGAAAGGGATTTGGTGGAGCTTTTTCCGGCATTTGACCGTAGCTCCGGTGGCGGCGGCGGTAGTGATGATAGCGGGGTTGGAATTTTTGAGTGAGGAAGAAGGGTATAGAATTTGTGATGAAAGAATGTGGTGCTGACAAAGAAGGGTATAGAATTTGTGATGAAAGAATGTGGTACTGACAAAGCAGTGACTTGGCGCTTGTGTAATACATCTTTCATTGTGAGAGTGATATTATAATCTTAGGGTGGTATTAATTTTACTTCATACTAGATAAAGTGAGTATATAAATACAGGTTAAATTTAATTGCTAAAATGAATTTTAAAGTCATAGGGAAAATGATGCCTTTTTTCTTTTATAAATTGTAGCAGGTAGGCATAGCTCGACAAGCTTGACTGGTCAGTTTGTCGGGGCCCTATTGACCGGCAAACGTATCTTAGTTGTGTGTTCCAGTCAGCAAAGACGTGACTACTGAATCATACAATTGCCTAGAAAACAAATCAAACCTAGCATCCCTTAAATTTGAAAATATTCAATTTGGATTTGGTTATCAACTTCTTGATCTTCAGAATATCGAATCATTTTGGTAAAACAATTTTGGATAGCTGATATATATTATAGTCGACAAACTGACCCTGCAAGTTTTTAAAAGGGAAAGTCTAGTCGGAGAACAAAAGCTCCGACGTACTCTATTTTATTCGACAAGAACACACAGAGACGAATTCAAAATTTAGATTTTGTGGGTTTAATCTTAAGAATTTTAGTATTGAACTCATTATATTTTAAAAGTTGTGAGTTCATATCTACTATATATACAATTTTAATAATTTTTTACACATAAATTTATACTCCCTATCGAAATTGAACCCCCACTTAATAGGCTAGATCCGCCCTGAAAACAGAAATGAAAAAGAAATATCTTTAATGAGATATACGCATGACAGCGTGTGTAGTACAGCTTGTTAGGGTGATACTAATTTTACTTCAAACAAATATAAGGGGAATCATATATAGATTGCTCGTAAAATTTAGCCACGACATTAATAATTTATGATAAGTTTCAAACAATATACATTTGTGTCTTCTCTAAATATATCAATGAGACTACATAGTTGATAAAATATTAATAATCAGAGTATAAGCTTGTCCGTGCTTCTATCTAGGATAACGGGTGGGGTTTTAGATATAGGATAAGTAGTTTAAAAAGAAAATCAAAATCTTTTTAAAGTTCATATATTAGATTTTCAGTGCCAAAAATTGACCTATTGGATTGAAGTTACTTTAAGGAGATAAAATTTAAGTTTATACTTTATTAATAATAATAAAAAATAACAGACAATTTCATTACTTGAGTAATAAAAAACAACAATAAAACACCCAATGTAATCTCACAAGTTAGACATGAGAAGGATAGAGCGTACGCAGACCTTACGCCTACCTTGATAGATAAAAAAGATTGTTTCCGATAAATCTTAGGCTCAAGAAAATTTGAAATATTTACTGTTGTTGTCTGTAATAAAGGTCGAAGAAGCTATATATAGTTATTTATTTAGTTTTCTTTTTAATTTCAAGATTGTTTGAAATTAATATTGACGAGTCTTTTCTTTGCATGTTCTTCTAATTTACATCCATGTGGCAATTATAGGGGAGGGGGGTCGACAGTTATAGGAGTTATTTCCTTCAACCTGGTTGAATTGATGATGATTGGCTCGACAAAAGAAGATGATATAACATTTAACGATGATAAACTTTTAGCCGTTATTCTTTAAATGTCATTAGGGCCATATACTGTATTACTTTTGAGAAATGTACAAATTAATCTTATTTGGGGAAAGAAAGATGTGACGACTTTTAAGAGCATATAAGATTCATAAATTGAAGAAATTTTGCAAGACAAGTAAATTAAGATGTTGTTTGGGTTGCTATTGAGAAGAGTGTTGAGGAAGGCCTGTATTAGTTCTTTTAACTTTTTATTTTTCTGAAAGTTTGAACTACAACATTTGACTATATTTTTGTTTGTTTTTCACAAACAAATCTCCTTTTTAATAAGTTCAAATACAGCTATTTCTTGTTAAAAGCTTCAAAAATGTTTTCTGAACCCAACGGCCTTTAAGATTATAATCTTTAATAAAAATATTATACACAGTTCGGAAATAGTATTATTCTATTGAAAATGCTACACTTACTTTAGGTTGTATTACATAAGAACAGAAAGAACTTAACGGGAAATCTTTTAGTTAATGACAGTGTAGTTTGAATTATGACTCTTTAATTTGAGCATTAAATTGACCGTCTTCTTGAAACAATCAAAGGTTAAACATACGAGAAGTGAAAAGAGAGAGGTGGTAGAAAGAAGAGATTTATGGAGCCACGTACATGGTACAAAAAAGTTAGCCTAGAAAGAGTGTTGGACCACACAAAGCTCAAAGAAAAGGGGGCCATCCGGCCATGACCTAAAGTAATCAAATAATCACACGATTCACTATAACCGTAAATATTCTTATCATAATATCTCTACTTTTTTGTATGTTTTATGCCTTTCTTTGTGTGAAAAGACACAAAATCAGTGACAGCAAAATCAAAAGGATTTTGATTTGAGATTTTGAGGAATATGCGTAGTGAGCACTGAGCATGCAGTTCGATCGAATACCTTTTTTGCATGTATCATCATATTAATTCAGGCATAGGATATATAAAAGTAAGTCCCTTTTCGGAAAAGGTCCAAAAATACCCTTAAACTATTGAAAAAGGCTCATAAATACCCTCCTTCCATCTTTTGGTCTAAAAATACCCTTCCATCCACCTTTTAGGTCTAAATATACCCTTAAGGTTTGTTTTTGGCTCAAATATACCCTTTAAACTAACAGAATATGTTTTTTTGTTTTTTTTTTATCGGAAAAGGTCCAAAAATACCCTTAATCTATTGAAAAAGGCTCATAAATACCCTCCTTCCACCTTTTGGTCTAAAAAAATATGAACGAAATAAGTTTTTTTTTTTGGGTTTTTTTTGCATTTCATGAATAAAAAAACGAAATAGGAAATTATAATTTTTTTTTTGCATTTCGTGTATTAAAAAACAAAATAGGAAATTATATTTATTTTTTTTGCATTTCGTGTATTAAAAAAAAATAGGATAAAAAAAAAATTCGTTCATATAAAAACGAAATTGGAAAATATATATATATATATATTTTTTTATTTCGTTGGTATATATATTTTCCAAGTTCGTTTTTATATGAACGAAATTAATTTTTTTTATCCTATTCGTTTTTTAATACACGAAATGCAAAAAAAAAAAATATAATTTCCTATTTTGTTTTTTAATACACGAAATGCAAAAAAAAAAAATTATAATTTCGTATTTCGTTTTTTTATTCATGAAATGCAAAAAAAACCCAAAAAAAAAACTTATTTCGTTCATATTTTTTTAGACCAAAAGGTGGAAGGAGGGTATTTATGAGCCTTTTTCAATAGATTAAGGGTATTTTTGGACCTTTTCCGATAAAAAAAAACAAAAAAACATATTCTGTTAGTTTAAAGGGTATATTTGAGCCAAAAACAAACCTTAAGGGTATATTTAGACCTAAAAGGTGGATGGAAGGGTATTTTTAGACCAAAAGATGGAAGGAGGGTATTTATGAGCCTTTTTCAATAGTTAAAGGGTATTTTTGGACCTTTCCGGTCCCTTTTTAATCTCATCTCTTCTCCTTGTTCTTCCCTTTTTATTATTTATTTATATACTCTCATTCCCACTTGAAATAATACAGCTTCTGCGGCCTCGATCGGTATGTCCCGCGTTTGTTTACCATTTGATTGCGATTCATTATTTTAATTTTGTAGTATTCAACTCTAAACACTAGTTTAGGTGACTTACAGATTTTTCCTTGGGTAGAAGCGGATGTAGCAAACACGCCATGAAGAATTTGTATACATGGTTTATGGACACACGGAGTAGAATGAATACAATTGTATAGAAAACAAGATGAGCCTGGGTGCGAAGACTCTGTGGAATCTGGTTTCCACAGAAATCCCCTGAGCAAGCTTGAAAGTATCCTTATGAATAAGTACTCAAAAGAAATTACTAAGTATTATGCTTGTTGAAACCAGAATGTGTTACAATGAAAGTGTAACTCTCTATCTATAGTTGATATATGAGGAACACGATCCATGAATCACACCCTCTTAATTACAAATGAATGTCTACTATAATGTGTAATAACACCTTGAGATGATCCCCGAATCTTCCGTAACGGTCTCATGTTCGTCCTTGCACATGATCGGTAATCTAACCCAATCATACTTCCCAGAATCCTCGCCTCTATCTCGGGAGGCTACGAACCAAACTAGACCCTTGACTAGCCACACATACTTGCATGATGCCTCTCACTTGTTGACTTACGTCAGATCTGTCGCTACTGCCACGTGTCAATGCCCGATACGACCACTTGGCTATTTTGGACTTTACCCAATATAGATAGTCCCCTTACTTGCTAGTGACTCGACAAGATGTGACTGGAAAGTGGAAAAGTCACTTCATTTCTTGGCAGGAAAGTAGCTGAACGGTCCCTGACACTTGCAAGACTCACATTTCTTCACATTAAACCCCCCGGACACATGTCACCATATGATTTGCCAATGATTTGCGTGTTTCCGAGTTAATGATCACTTTAGTGCTAACCCCTTTATAAGCACCCCATTCACTTCATTTTACCACTTTTCCTGATTTAAAAACTCCCAAAAGCTCTCTGCAACTTCACTTTTTTTGCTTTTTTAATCACCGGAAAACATTGTTGACCATCTACTTGTTTCAAAAGTCTCTTGCTTTAAACACCATGTATTCACCAATCTTTCCACAATTGAAGCTGACACTGTTGCTACTTCTGCCATCCCCGGTGCTTCTTTTATGTCCATGCCGCCTCCTCAGATTGTCGGTGGAGACCAACCTCATGGCGGCACATTCGTTTCTAAGAGGAAGAAGAAAGACTAAACAAACTTTAGCAACACTACGATGAACTCGATCATTCTGAGGTCGCGGAACTTTGAAAAAAACCTCTAAGTCAAGGGCTCAACAACCAATCAAACTGGCGACTAGGACAAATAGGCTAGTGACCATTGATCCGTGATCTAGGCCACTAACCTGCCTACCGTCAAAGAATACTATGGGTGGCAGATAATTGATGTTATCATCCTCAGGGAATATGAGAGGATAACTTTCGATCGAATAGGGTACTCTTACGTGTACACGTACCCCTTCACTCTTGAGCTTAGACTAGACGTGGATTCGATTATCCTGATTTTTTGCAGGCGCTAAAAAGTTTGTTTGGACTAAATGGGCCCATATTATGGAGGGTAGTGGCTTGGCTCCGGCATCTGGCTAATCAGGCCAACGGGGGCTTCACCATCGACCACTTGATCTGATTACACTCCCAAAACCTTTTTAGGCGGTGTAGTTATCCTTAGCAAACGGGGTAACAACGCCATTCTCTCCAGCCTTGATGATGACAATGACCGTGGTTGGATGGAAAGGTTTGTAGTTGTGGCCTCAAAGGACATTTTCTCGAATGGCAGTCCACCTATTCCCAAGAAGTGGAACGCTACTCATAAGTCTGCATGTATACTAACTCCCTGTCAAGAATTCCCTTTTCTCTTTCTGGTATCCCTTTTTGTTAATGCTCCTTTTGATTTCCTTGCTCTCAGCCACCTTTTGGGAAACCTCAGAGATCGAGGGATATACTCAATAAATCAGAAGATTCTGGATGTCTCCACCCCGGAGACCCGCACATGGAAGAAAATATCTGGAGATAATGATTGGAAACTGAAGAACCACGGTGAATTCCTTACACTTAGCAGCATGGATTAGAACAACTATCTCGATTGTTTGATCTTAGCCTCCTTTTTCTGTAATAAGTTTGCCGAAGAGTTATTTAGATAAGACGATCCCCAAGGTGACAACCGATGCGGTCGAGGCTGATGGGATTGTCTGAGACATTCTAGAAAGGAAGATAGCCCATGAGGCAACCAAGAAAACTGCTCTCTTCCAGTCCTAAGCCCGGGGCATAAAAAGCGAAGAAATATACCCCCAAAGATTCCAAGAAAACAAGAAGGAATCCCGCCAAGGTCTCTGGGGAAGGGCCTTGAGCCCCCGTCACCACTGCTTCTTCTCTGGAGGTTAACTTGGAGAGTGAAGAGACCAACGAGGAAAAATGAAACCCTTTAGAGGAGTGGATAAGCTAGTGCTCAGGAGGACCGGGCCATTGAAATTGATCGACTCTTCCGAGAGTCTGATGTTGCTGAGCTGGCAGACTCGCCTTGCCGGCCTTGCATTCTTGCGGCCGGCCAAAGGACCGCACCTTCGGCCACCACTCTTCTGAATGTCCATTCTTCTAATTCCGCAACTGCTCCACCGACCGCTCCGACCCCTTCTACTACTCCTATTTCTGATCGTCGAGTGAGATTGACTCTTTGGTCCCGCCGGTCGTCATCCGTCATAATGAGCTAGTGGACGAGTTTCTAGCCCCAATTTGATCCCCTTAGCATGCATGGGGTTTCCTTTATGATGCTGGTAGAGTACCATATCTTATTAAATCCTGTTGAGCTGGCCAACTATATGAAGTCTTTTTCCACTGAGAAGGACCGCGGGAAGATGAGAAAGGTTTCCTCCGCATGCCTTTTCAACGCCAGGATACATCCATCAACTTGGGTAATTTCTTGCCCCTTATCATGAAATATCTCCTTCTTCATTTTCTTCTAAGTGCCAATTTTGATTTCATTCTTTAGACCAACCTTCTCACCTCGAAAGGACTCCAGCCTCAGATTACTGAGAAAGATGCTTTGGCAATCGAGCGTGACTCAGAATTGGAGCGTCTCTTGGCCGTTGAGGCCAACTCACTCAGGTCAAGGAGCTCGAGACAGAATTCTAGTTAGTGGGGGAGGAGAAGAAAGCCTACGACTAAAGCCTTCTCCAAAACTGGCCGAGTAGAAGGACAACTGTGTCAAAAGACAAGACTCCCTGACCTCTTACAGTGGATAAGGAGTCCAAGCTGGAGGCAGATATCCAGTCCCTAGGAGTGGCTCTACAGGCTAAAACTAAGGAGGTAGCCGCGACAAAGAAGAAGAATGGAAAGTTGGAGCAAAACTTGGCTGACATCGCACTCAAGAACAAAGAACATAGCAGGTCTAACGTTCAGATCTGCACGTCCAATGTGATTCTCTAGAAGAAGAATGCTAATATAAAAGTAGAGGTTGAGATGGTCGAGGCCAAGATCCTTTGCTTAGATGATAAGTATGAGCTAGATAGGGTCACATAGATTAGAACATGTGCAGAAGAACCCTCGAGCAAGTTAAGGACGGTCTAGACGTTGCTGCGGAAATTGCTAAGGCCCTAAACTTGGAGCGGATGACCTTTGAGAGCTCGGAGATAGCCTTGTTGTCACGACCCAACCCCAGGGCCATGAAGGGCACCCGGAGCTAACCTACCGAGCACCACATGACATACATGTATCACATAATCATACCTGAGTGAGCCACCATGCTAGCTAATAAGCATCATAAGCTGTAAAGGGATACAACCCAAAAGGTATATATACACGTCATCAAACTGTACTCATGCATACAAGCTGACAAAGCTGTCAAAATGATATAACAAGATATGGACGGAGAAGGTCATAGAACATCTAACTGCGCATATCTGTCTACGAGCCTCTACATGGTGTGCATAACATAATAAGGACGGGACAGAATTCTGCCATGACCATATATACACAAAAGAATCATACCACACTAATCTGTAACTCTGGAACAAGTGGGGTGCTCCTTTACAATCACTGAGATGGTAGCCTACGGGTATGATCCGTCTCCCTGTCTACTTGCGAATATGAACACAACGTCCACAAACAAAAGGATGTTAGTATGAATAATGTACTAAGTATGTAAGGCATGGAAAACAACATAACATAGCTATGAAAGTAACAAAATATAAGAGAGATAACATGTACATCTGAATGCCTCATGCCACAAGAAAGAAAGAGACAACCTCGCATACCTCTTCGCTTACTTAACCACTCAACATCTATCCTCCCGATCTTGCAAAGCTACATTCAAGATGATTCATACTAAGGTTAAGTCGTTGAAATGTTTATATGATCAAACTAAACTATTAGGTGAGCTAACGAAATTTGGGCAGCATTTCCCCTATATTATCTACTTCCTCCAACTTCAAAATAATTCCCAAACAACAATAATACCTTATGATTTCTCTACCATGATTCCCTTCACTTTAAGACTTACTAAACCTCCAAATAAACTCAAAATAAGTAATAAGATGAAAAACATACCTTATACTTGAACATATTTAGCCACACACCACTTGCTCCAAAACTTAATCACCGCAACTCTAAGTGAAAGCAAGAACATCCACCTTCCATAAACTAGCTTAGGTTTTCAAAGTTTGATCTTCTCTTGAAAAGGATTAGGATGATTAGAGATGATTAGAAATGGTTGGGAGAGCTTAGGGGGTCTAGAAGGAAATTTTTTTGATGAAATAATGACCCAAGGTCGTGCCCTTTATTTTATAACAAAAGGGAAAATTTTCCACCGCCTTAATTTCGCAGTACACGTTCACAAACCGTAAAAAATTTCACTGGCCATGAAATCCGTCCAGTGGCTCCTCCTCACTGCCACCATTTCACGGTGGGAAAATTTCCATTTTCACGGTCCGTGAAAATGTCTCTGCTTCTCAGCTTTGTGTTCTGTCAGTTGCATTGGAAAGAAGACTCGTTGAACTTGAGTTTACATAGGTTATTCATTCCATAACTCCTCATATTCTAGGAGATATACTTCTCTCAAGTTGAATCAAAAATCCGGTCTAAAATTCTATGAAGTTTTTCCAAAGTTTTGACAAACTTAATTTCTTTAATTCGCTTGTTCTCCAATCCTTCCATAACGTACTAAACATGAAATTAAATCCTCATAACCATAAGATAGGTATGTATGATCTCATATAACCTTGAAGCTAACTCCAGTGTCCACAACTAGGGCAACTAACATCCAACGAATCTCAACGTACAAAACTACGAGGTGTAATACTAAATCCCCCTTAAAGATGAATCCAACTCCTCGGATTCGGAGATGAAGAAGAAGAGGAGCTTGGAGATGGAGAAGAAAGGAGTAGTGACATCATCCTGGTAGCACGGTCTGAAGTCCCTTCACTTGAGCTCGGCACCATTATGGTATCTGAGGCCTCGACGAAATCAAGTCATGTGCCTTTAGAGTCCCTGACTCCGGATCCCACAACTCCTGATCTTTCATTTCCTTCCAACCCGGCAACATAAATGCTTATGTATATTTTCTTATCTGTTGCTTTTAGGAATTATGTAAGTTTTTTTGTTTGCTTCCTATGTAACTTTATTGGGCCACATTCTTCGCCGATATTTGAATGGAAAAAGGAGTTGTTTTGACTCATTGTGCTTTTATATTTTTACACTTAAAATTATGTTCAATGCTTAAATGACGTGACATGCCTTTACAGAATGTTTCCATGCAACATGGCCCCGGGGTCTCATCCTCTTTTTAAATGGTTTTTCTTTAAACCTTGACAAGTATTTGAATATCATGCGGACTTCGTAGAAGTTTTAAGAAGTTTTTTTGAGGAATCTAAAAAATTAAGGTTTCTTTCCTTTCAATCGATAAAGTCCAGGAATCTTCTCATTCGGTTAACTTAAAGGCCGGAGAATTTAGCATTCGGTTTTCAACCTTTTAACTGAAAAAGTTTTTTATATGAGAGGCCCCTTATATTTATGGTGCTCTTAAAGAGGACATCTCCTGTTCATTTCGGCAATAATGTTTGTACTCTTAGCAACATCAGTCTAAATGAATCAACAAACTTTGACCAACAAAAGCTTGAGAGGAAACAAAAACTTCATTTATTCCTTTCACTTGTGAATGATTACAATCACTACTTGAAAAAAGATTACAAAATGACCAGGTTGGCATCTTAGGTGGTCAACAGGTAACTTCTATCTCTACGTAAATTGTCGGGTAGTGTGTTACCGTGCTTCGGGACGATTGCTTTTTTACTTGAAGCTTTTTACCTCCCTGGGCAGTCCCAATGTTGCCGGGTAGGCATTTATACCGGAGGGGATAGTCCCCCCAGTTTTAGGATGCGAAGTATGAGGATTCAAATATTAGAGAGCTTACAATTGGCCAGATCATGTCATTGTAATACGTTTATGCTGCAGCCTCATTAAAACTATTCCTCGAAAAGCCTAATTGGGACAAAAATAGGGCAAAGAAAAAAAGAGTGCAGTGCATATTTTCATGAGAACCTATGTGCAAACTTCTATCGAGAATGTATAGCGCTCACTAAGTCTTCAGCCCTGTTTACAATAGAACACCCAGTGAAGAATACAAATAAGAAAGTGTGGAAGGTTTACCTTTACAGTGATATCTTTTCAAGTGATGCTCCAATTACTTGACAACTTGACTCCGTTCCTATCCTCCAACTGGTACGAACCCTTTCCGATAGACCCGAGACTCAATATATACCTTCCAAGTTTGGCCCAATTTTTCAGCATTGACTTTTGGGGTATTGTTGGTCACTTTTTAGAGAACCAAGTCCCTGACCTTGAAATACAGAAGATTCATTCTTCTGTTATAGTACCCCTGCACTCGTTGCTTTTTGGCTAACATCTGCATGAATGCGAGGTCCCAATGCTCCTGAAGTAGATCCAATTTAATCAGGATAGCCTCACCTTTCTCCGGTTCGTTTGCTCGTGAATAACTTAAACTTGGATCGCCAATTTCTACTGGAATCAATCCCTCAGAGCCATAGACGAGAGAAAATGGTGTTTCCCCGTTAGTCATCTTTTCCCTGGTGCGATACGCTTGTAATAATCTGGGAAGCTCTTCGGGCCATTTACCTTTGGCATCTTCTAATTTTTCTTCAGATTTTGACTGATCACTTTATTGATAGATGTCGCTTGCCCGTTGACACTCAAATGGTAATGGGAAGATGTGATGCTCTTGATTATTAGTTCTTTTAAGTACTCATTCACCTAATTGAGGTCCGCTGCTGCATGAGATCTCTTTTGGGACCCCAAACTGGCATATAATGAGTTGGCAGATAAAGTCTATCACCTCATGTTCCCAAATCTTTTTATAGGCTACTGTTTCAACCCATTTGGAAAATTAATCAGTCATAACCAAAAGAAATTCTACCCTGCCTTAGGTCCGACTATGTCCATTCCCCATTTCATGACTGACCACAACGAAGCAATCAGATGAAAAGGCTTACCTTACTGGTGAACTATTTGAGCACTGCGCTGACACTTTTCACATTTTTGCACGAAGGACTTGGCATCCTCCTCATTGCGGTACCAATAGTACCCAACTGTAACCAATTTCTGCACAAGAGATTTTACCCCAGAATGATTGTTGCACACCCTTTCATGGACTTCTCTCATCACATAGTCAGCCTCTTCGATCCCCAAGCATCGAGTTAGGGGTCTATGGTAATATCTTCAGTGTAGCTGTCTGTCTACTATGTAATAACGGACGACTTTCGTTTTAAGTGCTTGAGAAGACTTGTAGCCTTTGGGTAACTTCCTATACTTGAGACAATCAAGGAACTCATTTCACCAATCCCAAACTAAGCTAGTTAAGTTTACTTCATCATAGCCAATAACGTCTAAGGCCAAATGCAATAGTTGCACCATTTATCCGAACCCCGGGCCTTTTGCTTTCGTATACGAACTCTAGTTAGCCAAGGCGTCTTCCTCTATGTTATCTTCCATGGGCATACGCACAATCGTCTATTCCTTGAACCAGGAGAGCAACACCATGACTTTCGCTAAGTACTTCTGCATCCGCTCCTACTTAACTTCGAAAATCCCATGGACCTGATTAACTACTAATTGAGAATCACACTTTACTTCGATGACCTCAAAGCCTAGTCCCAGGGATAATCAAGACTTGGAATCATAGACTCATACTCGGCTTCATTGTTAGTTGATGGAACACTACTGTGACACCCCACCCTCTTATAGCATGAGCACGCCACGTATTTCACCATATTAATGGAATATCATAGACGTCCTATGAAGTCTTGAAAGGTACAAGCCATGGGAAGTACGTAACCATGAAGTAAAGGATGAATTATGATCTCGTAAGTCATAACCGAGAAGGACAACCTTGGAACAAGGGGACATGACCCTTATCAAGTATAATTAATGATAAATATCATGTATGGGAAGTTTCGGAAGGTTCCGGGATCAAGCAGATAAAAGAAAAGAAAGTTAATGGGACTTTGGAAGAAGTTGGTGAAATTTCGGAAACAAATTTTGGTCCAAATAGATGGGAGTGTAACTTTTAGCATACAAGGAGTTTTGAGGTGATTCAGAAGCCTAAAATGAAGTTCGTCGAGTCTAGTTTCCAATGCAATAAACCGTTCATCAATAAAACATCAGAGTAGGGAGTTATGAGCATTTTAATACGATCTGATAGAAGCCCGCGAAACTACGCGGAAATTCCAGAAAACACTTAAAAGCCCACTAATTTCGGCCCACTAAGCCAAACCCGATCCACACACATATAAATACCCCCCCTAACTCACCATTTCACCCCTAAAACATTATATTTACATCCATAAGCAAACCTTAAAGAGATCAGGGGTATTTTGGCACAAATTTTGGCAAGATCTAGTGGAGATTAAGGCTCGAGAGGTGCGTAACGCTTCATAGACCTCGCCTTTTCCATTGTGGCGTCATAGGAGTAGGAGGAACCCCTCCATGAAATATGGTCCTTGAAGTTTGCAAGACAAATTAAGTTAAATCAAGCTCCTTCTTTGGTAATTGAGTTAGTCCGTAGTAATACTCGCTAGATTATCGCATATTAAGTTGAATTGATCGGAAAAGTGAGATTATCCTTGTTATTGGTGTTACGGGTGGATTGATATGAATATTGGTTTGAATGAAGGTTGTGGATGTTGATTCTTGAATATTGTTGTTGTTGTTGTTATTGATGGTTGTTTTTGTTATTGATATTATGACTATCTGGCATATGCCGAGATATAACAAAAACAAAGGAAGTACTGCCAAATTTTCCGTAAATCAAATTCTTCAAGACTATAGGATTTGGATAAGTTGAATCTACGGAATCTACAAAATTGACTAAAGGAAGTATTTATTGATATAGGTTTCGAGACGAAGGGACGAGCGGTGGAATAAGGGAGAAAGTCAAGATTAGCAAGGCAGCAGGGACAGGTATGTAAGGTTTAGCTCTCCTCATTTCCTTAGCATGAGTCTTAGAGTTATTTAGCGTGCATGCTCCTACATTCGAACGGTCCGAAATTTTACAAAGAAAGGATACGTTTTTATAAGAAAGATGGATTTTGAGAAAAAGCATGTTTTATGAGATTTACCGATTTTATTTAAAAGTATATTTCATACGATTTTCTCTAAAAGAGCTTATTGATTATGACTTAAAGTCTGTTAGTGCATTCCACAAAATGTCACGTATAATCCTTATGCTTGCTTATTGATATCATAACTATTATTGATTGTTCTTTTGGCCTCGATATACATTCCATAACTAATTCAGAGGTCACGACCTTACGTCACTCCGAATGGCCCATGTCTATTTCTTGAACTCTGCATGCATATATATATATATATATATATATACACTCTATTTGTACTATTTTACTTATCGAGCCGCGTTATAGTCGGCTGGGTATGACACGTAGATGTGCAACCACTGATCAGTTGGGTATGTTTACCGAGTCCCGAAAAGGGCCGAGTACGTTATGATGATAATGATGATATGAAGTTTTCCCAGACACGGGATGCCCCAAATGCAGGAGGATATGATGATGATGATGCTTATTTATCGAGTCCCGAAAGGGTCGGGTATGATATCTCACCGAGTCCCACTAGGGCCGGGTACGTTATATATATACATATATACTATATTGTATATGAAAATGGTTTTATCATGCATTGCATATTAACTTCTATCAACTTATTTCCTTTGTTTTTCTTATCTTATGATTATGTCTTGTTTCATTACCGTATTTCGTCCTGCCTTACATACCCAGTACATATTTTCCGTACTGACTGTTCTGTTTTGGGACCTGCATCTTGTGCTACAAATCAGGACAGGTTTACTGAAGACGCGCCGTGATAGGAGCATCTTCAGCGGGTCAGCAAGTGCCATTCATCCAAACTTGCCTGTTTTGGTATATGATTATGACTGCATGGTTACTGTATATGTTTTGGATACGTCAGTGGACGTGTAGTCTCGACCTTTTATGAGTATGATGTTTCCTACTCTTAGAGGCTCGTAGGAGATGTGTAGGGTGTTGGTGTTGGTCGTGAGAATTATGTTCTGTTAAATGGGCCTACTGACTTATGGTATTATTTAGCGGCGGCCTTATCAGCACGCGTACTGTGATTATGTGTATATGTAAGTGGTGTTGTCTACTGTTCGATTTGGGTTTTGTTGAATGCAAGTTCCGCTAAGGCTTTATGCTAAGTTACTCCAAGTCGATTATGATTATGTTATCTAGTTCAGGTTAGCTCAGTCGGCATTCCGGCCGTGAGGTCGGGTGCCCTGTCATGCCTCCTGGTGGGGGTGTGACAAAGTGGTATCAGAGCGAGGTTAGTCCTAGGGGTGTCTACGAGCCGTGTCTAGTAGAGTCCTGTTTATCGGTATAAAACACGTCATACTTATAAACAAGAGGCTACGGGACATTTAGGAATGTTTCCTCTTCTTCTTGATCTAGATCGTGCGTTAGAGCCATACATGGGGTATTCACTTTCGATTCTAACCCACGTTTATACCGCAGCTATGTCGACGGAGAGTCCGATTTCAGCAAATAGGAGTGAGAGGACCGCCCCGAGGGTGGATGCAGGACCAGCACCACCTGCCCCTACAGGTTAGAGAGTAGCAGATAAGGGGAGATGGAGTGTTACCTCTTCTATGGAGTCAGACCCCTCTGAGTTTATTCCAAAGCAGGCTCCCCTTGAGGCTACGATATCCATGGAGTCAGACCCTTCTGAGATCATTCCAGAGCCAAACCCTTCTAAGCATCCGACTTCGATAGAGGAGGACCCATCTGAGGGTTCCTATGAGATCTCGATAAAGCCCGAGGAGATCCCAGAGGAGCAGGAGGAGTACTCGGGAGGATGGGGGCAGCCAGAGCTATTCCAGGGATCGCCACGTCCGGCTTCCCCTATGGTTCAGCATTATGTGAGGCAGGCCACAACTGTGAGTGTTACTGAGCCCGATAGTCCCCAGTCTTGGGCATTTGTGAACTAGGGGTCCCAAGTGTATGTGATAAGATATGCTCTAGAGGAAGAGGATAGACCGACAGAGAGGGAGAGGGATAGAGCAGAAGCGGAGGCTAGGAGAGCTCTACTTCGAGGGGTATCTGACCAGAGCTCCCGTGTGCAGGACCCGCGTAGGCGACTGACAGGTATATTAGCACCCTATTGATATCATGTTGTCACGACCCGACTAGGGACGCGACGAGCACCCGGCGCTACCCCGCCCGGGCACCCCTTTAGCATACTTTCACATAACGTCTAGGTGAGCCATAAATCAAATCATGCATTCTAGCCATCAATCATACTGGTCCCAATTGGACAACAACATTTCTTATATCATCGCAGGCCTCTATGCCACATCAATGTACATGGGCCGACAAGGCCAACAAAATGACATACACAAAAATATAGGCCGACAAGGCCAAACACATCTAACCACATACACATGTCTACGAGCCTCTAAGAAGGTTATAGCATATCACATGAGTGGGACAGGACCCCGCTATGCCCATAATTATGTACACAAAATAATAAGTACCCAAAAGCTATAGCTCCGAATGAAATGGAGCTCCGCTATGTAGTCCCTGAAAATATAGCTATGGATCAAGCCTGTCTCCCTGTGCACCTGCGGGCATGACGCAGCGTCCATAAACAAAAGGACGTCAGTACGAACAATGTACTGAGTATGTAAAGCATGATCAATATCAATATGAAAGCTTAAGAGTCAACATATGAGATAGCATAACATGGGAGATAATAATATCGTCGTCATAGCACTTACTCGCTTTCCACAAGGACATTCCATTTATATTGCGTATCCGTGTACATACATCCACATCCGTATTTATTTACCTTCACATTCATTTCTATAACATATTCGTACTCATATTGATGTCATATACACACACACATATATATATACTTATAGCCTTTATATAGCTTTTGTATAGCGTACCCGACCATAAAGGATCGGTGTTTCATACATACTTGGCCAACCAAGGCTCAAGGTCATACATACCTGGCCCTACCAAGGCTTCAGGGTTATCCGTACCTTCTGCAAAAGTGCGCGCGCGTTACGTAGTCATATACATACTCTATACATATTCATATACATACATTCTACCCGGCATCATAAGCTCGGGGTCTTATCATATCCCTTCATAGGCACACATTCATACAATAGCCCATAGGCGTCTTAATCATCACATTATCCTCATCATTATTACTATCTTCGCTGTTATCATTACATCTATCTTATAGGCCTACTCGTCATATGAGGAACTTAGTACTATCGTAGCACAGCAAGCATCGTGAGCTTATTAGCTCGGAATGTCAACCATTTGAAGAAATCATAGACTCATAGAAGATTTAGACGTTAGGCCAAAGAACCATGCCTTATGAAAGAAGGGTTAGCCTTACATACCTTTTCGTTCGACTATATAGCACTTGCACGTTCTCTATCAATACTCGCGTTTATACCTTCATTAAGGTCATACCATCGTTAGAATCGACAACTAGCATAAATGGCTAAAGCTAGAGAAAATCGGACAACATCTCCTTTATTTATACAACATTCCTCCATATCGTAATTCAACTCCCAAACGTCAATAATACATTTACAATATCATAACAATAGCCTTTAGTCATCTACATTATCCATATTCTCAATTCACTCCCAATTTTCCATATTCAAGACCATAACACACGATTTCGTCCTATTTCATGATCTTAACGTCATTTATAACCCATTCATGTCACAACACAACAACAATCATGATTCAATTCAAACTATCTCTCCAAACGTCACTATTCATCTTTCATGACCCATTTTGCTATACTCTTCTAAATTCCAAGCATATCAACTTCCCAATACCTTAAACAACATATAAATACCATAAATCTTACCTTAGATGTTGTAGGAACAAGCCTTAGTTGGTAATACTCCACTTGAGCAAAAACCCTAGTTTTTCTCCATTTGGATTTCTTGAGTTGAATGGTCTTTAATGGGTTTGCTTACACTTGATTCACTTATTTTGTGTTGTTGATCACTAAAAACTCTTGAAAACTTGTGTAATAAATGTAGAGAGATGTTTTAGAGAGAAGGATGAAATGTGGAAATAATTTCATGAACTTGGCCCCTTATTTAATAACACATCACTGATCTGTCGGGTTCATTATATAGTCCATTATACGGGCCGTATAATCATTATACGGTCCGTATAATTGACCGTGAAATGTGTCTTTCCTTCACCCTTCACTGTGAACGTTATACGGTCCATTATACGGGCCGTATAAATTTGTACGGTCCGTATAACTGACCGTATAACTCCACCAGCGAGCAACCTTTTCTGTGATGGTTCTACGGTCCATTATACTTCCCGTAAAACATTATACGGTCCGTATAATGAGCCGTATAACCCATCAGTCCGC
Organism: Lycium barbarum; assembly: GCF_019175385.1. NCBI lineage: Eukaryota > Viridiplantae > Streptophyta > Magnoliopsida > Solanales > Solanaceae > Lycium > Lycium barbarum. The sequence continues at coordinate 84,108,530 of NC_083345.1, forward strand.
TGCACTTGTTCTCGTCGCTTCGTTTGATCTCCAAACCTTATGGAACCTTCTTAACACTTGTTCAACACTTCAATACCAATCCAAGGGACGTTATCAATCTTCTCCAAGATATCATTAAGCCCTTACTAACTCGTAACCCGTATTTCCTTTCCGTTACTTATCAAATACCTTGCCTTCTCTTGGAAATCCTCTTCCCCCCATCTCTAACATCTTTGAACTCTCACCTAGAATCATCGAATGTCATCTCGCCCATGAAAACATCGTATACTCATACTCCTTACTAGTTCATTCACTTGCGTACCAACGGAAGATTTTCTAAGGTGTAACACATGTGTGTTGTATGTGTGCACAAGTTAGTTTGATTATCCAAAGTATGGTATAATTTCGAAGGAATTGGTCCCTAAAAAGGGGGATTAAGGTCGGTACGATGAGAACTATGATGTCGAGTATTAAGTGAATAAAGATTGGGCCTTAGTCGCCAGTTACCCTATTTCACCCTCTTATTAACAACATATGATCAGAGAATTGGCCTATAGTTCTAATCAAACCCCAAGCTAATAGACAAATGGGAAAAAAGACTTAGCTACCGACACAAAGGATATGTAGTATTCATCTTCAGGCCGAGAAATCAGCAAAATGAATCGCCAGTTGAGACAAGTAAGGTGGACGGTGGGAAGATACGACACGAAACTACCTTAGGACAATATGTAAACCAAATGGAAAGTCAGGACGACCTGAGTAGGCAAAGAGGAATGAAGACAACTGAGAGCTAGGACACGGAGGGTATATTGAGCAAGAATAGGAGAGACTGTGAGATGAAAGAGCTAATACATAAGCCGAATAAGCATCAAGGATAAATGAGCATAAAAGAAAGTATAGAGAGGTAAAAGCGGAAAGGAACGAAATGCATCAAGGACAAGGAATCCCGAATAATGAAGGGTTGAGCAGGTTGGAAAGTGTAAACGCAATAAGAAAGCATAGTGTAGGATTAAGTATAGTACGAGGGCAACACTAAAAGTCATGGGGTGACCACGACATCCAACTCAAAGGAAAAGCACTAGCTACGGGAGTGAAGCGAGTAAGGACTAACGCCGTAAGAAGACAAATGCAAGAAGATTCACCCTATCAGGAAAGTGACCTCAGGATTCTGGGATTTCCAACTCTGCCAGGCAGTAGGGAAATATTAGTGAGCATTGGGGGATGATTCAAGGAACCAGATGAAAAATTCAGATCAATAAGGCGTATTGAGTGTAGACAGCGTTAAGTAAAGCGAAGATCATATGCAGGCATGCATTCGTCTTAGTAAACACCCAAGTAATGTATATGAATGGAGTGCAAGGATAAGAGGATCTTAACCACCTTAGACCTGCCTCAGAGAATTCTAGGAATTGACCAACATGAAAAGGGATGGAGTTATACAATCTGGAAAAAAGAGCAAAGTATATGGAAGACTAGACAGAAACAAGATAGTGGACGCGGATAACTAGAAAACGGAACACTTTAAAACCTAGAGCAGGAGAGTAGGACAGCGGAGAAGGGATTGAGTTGATGTCAAAAGGCAAAGTAGAAGGACTTCTGGGTCAACCGCGCTCTGAGAAAGCGCCAGCCTTTGAACAAGCATCTTGGAAATAGCAGGACAAGACCAAGATTATCGCGAGAGGAACCAAGCATGGATCAGCAACATGGGAAGATGCTTTAACCCAAGGAGCATTCAACCATAGATCTGACTATAACAAGTGTATTAGAGACCACCAACCCAAGAATTAAGGTCACAATGAGGAGAAAGCTAAAAAGGCCACACCAGGAAAACACAATGGGAATTCTAAGGACAAGACCCTGATCGTGTCAGGGGGAAAACTAGGGACAAAGGTATTAAAGGTTAAAGTTGATCAAGAGAACCGCTCAGGCTATTCCCAACATAAGGTGTTATACGACGTTGGTAGTAGAGAGGCGAAGTGTAAGAAAGCATTCCATGACACTCTTGGGAAATATTGGTTAAGGACTATATTACGGGTAGCAATATGAATGGAAGCGTGACTCAAGACTTATTGGTTTTTCTACAGAATTTTTTGAAGCGACTCAACATATTTCAGCGGCGGTAAGGGATACGAATATTGCCAAGGGCAAGTAAGTAACACGCGAATGGAATCTAACTTCTACTCCGAAATAAGGTTGAGAGCCCCAACCAGTCAGTCAGGAATGAAAAAAGGACTTAAATATGTGAAAAAGGCTTCAGCCCTCCTCGAGTTCTATTCTTTGCTAAAGAAGATTCGAGAAGGAGATGGAAGTAAAGGACGCGTTCTCAAAACACGAATAAGGTATAGGTTGAAAGATAGGGTCAGGATAGTTGGATGAGATTGGAAGGGCCTTAAATAATACGCTGGCTATTAGGAAAGGACCTAGACATTGTCAAAAGGTGGACAAGTATCTCCCATAATTAAGAAGTAGAGAGGCAATCCGGAAACATCATAAGCAGAAGATACTGGAGACAGGTATAATGCGACTGCAATGTGATCCGGTAAACGACCATGGATGTAGGTATAAGCTATTGTACGGATAGCCGAATTCCAAGACAAGCACGACTAATCGCTGTCAAGAGCAGTGACAGAAGGACGATAAGGACAGCAATGGAATTCACCCCCCCGAATCCCAAGTAACACCATTGCCTAAGAATTGAGCTCACTCGAGGAATAGTATGGTAAGGACCAATGATCAGATAAGGGGAAGCAAGCAATGACAAAATAACCAAATATTGAGACATCAAAGTAAGACAGCCACTAAGTCGAAGTCCATAACCTCAAGGAATAGGGTAAGCGTAAAACTTATGGCCATTAAAAAGGTGTTACACGAAGGACGATTAATGCGAAAAGGTCCTAGGATGAGAACAACAGTAAGTAGATGCCATCAGCAGCCAAAGGACTGGAAGAACCAGAAACAGAATTTTCCCAAGTATTAGCCAGATCCAAGGAGCATATCGTAACTTTGTCACCAAGAGCATGCCAAGCGTTGTTGGTACCCCCGAGGGCAGATATTAGATAAAGGACAAGAGAAAAAACTTTTCAAGTAAAGACGCAAGATTGATATAAAGGTATGGAAGTTGGAAACGTTATTGCAAGAATTAAGGATAGTCAAGAGGACTCCGAAGGCAGCCAAGAGGCAAATGCACTAAGGAAAAAGTACCCCGTACCACACTAACTCATTTACAACAGGCAGTAATGAAGGATTAAAAGGTAAAAATAAGGACAAAGGAAGGCTGGGGAAGACTCTAAGGATAACCGAGTAAGTCCATTGATCATCAAACTTTTCAATCTATGAGCAAGGGTGTAGACAAGAAAGAAAGGGACTCTTGGAGGCAGATTATCAACAAGATAGATAGAGGAATTAGCAGAAACTAAATACAAGTTCAGAAGACGAAGATAAGAAGGACGTCAGGTTCAAGTATACAGCGGTACCCTGTAGTTAATCAACAAAAAGGAAAACAAGAGTTAGCATATGGAAGGCAGAGCATCGAGCTGTAAAGGTCTTGCTCGTAAAGATAACTTGGGTAGTAATGAAGACAAGAACGTATGTTTAGGGGCAGGCGAAGTAATACGGATACTATCAACAGTATGCCATAGTACGACGGACCATAATAAGAAAGGACCCCCATAATTTCAAGGGCTTATGGAAGTACATGTATACACCGCAAAACATGTCATGTGCATGAATGATCTAAGAAAATCAAGAAGGAGGTGTTTATGCGGACGGAGAAAGAAAGGTTGGTTCAGGAAAGCCGAAGGTACTTGAGGCCATCCACACCAGACAACGAAGTAGACTCAGTGGTTATAACTGGTCGAAAGGTAGTAGCTAGAGGAAAAGACAAAGGATGTGAGGAGTAATAAAAGGAGGATCTACGTTGAAGATATAATCGGCTAAAGAAGCCTTTAGGAGAAGTGTTGATGTATACAAGCACGCTTAAGTCCAATATAGCTTCTGCCCCGTGGAATGATATCGGAGTTCTGGGAGAACGGACCCGACAAGTGAGGAAACCTGTCAACTATTAACATTCGAGGACGAATGTTCTTAAAGGGGGAGAATGTTACACCCCGCCCTCTCGGAGCATGAGCATGCCATGTATTTCACCATATTAATGGAATATCGGAGACGTCTCGTGAAGTATTGAAAGGTACAAGCCATGGGTAGTACGTAACAATGAAGTAAAGGATGAATTATGGTCTCGCAAGTCTTAACCGGGAAGGACAACCTTGGAACCAGCGGACATGACCCATATCAAGTATAGTTAATGATAAATATCATGTATAGAAAGTTTCAGAAGGTTCTGGGATCAAGCGGATAGACAAAAACAAAGTTAATGGGACTTTGGAAAAAGTTGGTGAAATTTCGGAAACAAATTTTGGTCTAACTAGATGGAAGTATAACTTTTAGCATACAACGAGTTTTGAGGTGATTCAGGAGCCTAAAATGAAGTTCGTCGAGTCTTGTTTTCAAACGGAACAAACTGTTCGTCAATACGACATCAGAGTAGGGAGTTATGAGCATTTTAAAACGAACTAAACGAACTACCAGAAGCCCGCAAACCTGCACGGAAATTCTATAAACCACTTAAAAGCCCACTAATTTCAGCCCATTAAGCCAAACCCGATCCACACACATATAAATACCCCACTAACTCACCGTTGCACCCCCAAAACATCATATTTACATCCATAAGCAAACCTTAGAGAGATTAGGGGTATTTTGGCACAAATTTTGGTAAGATCTAGTGGAGATTAAGGCTCGGGAGGTGCGTAACACTTCGTAGTCCCCGGCTTTTCCATCGTGGCGTCGTAGGAGGAGGCGGAACCCTTCTATGCAATCTAGTCCTTGAAGTTTCCAAGACAAATTAAGGTAAATCCCGCTCCTTCTTTGGTAATTGAGTTAATCCGTAGTAATACTCGCTAGATTATCACATATTAAGTTGAATTGATCGAAAAAGTGAGATTATCCTCGTTGTGGGTGTTACAGATGGATTGATATGAATATTAGTTTGAATGGAGGTTGTGGATGTTGATTCTTGAGTATTTTTGTTGTTGTTGTTGTTGTTATTGATGGTTGTTGTTGTTGTTATTGATATTACGGCTATCTGACATATGCCGGGAAATAACAAAAACAGAGAAAGTGCTGCCGAATTTTTCGTAAATCGAAATCTTCAAGACTATAGGATTTGGATAAGTTGAATCTACGGAATCTACGAAATTGACTAAAGGAAGTATTTGTCGATATAGGTTTAAGGACGAAGGGACGAGCGGTGGAATAAGGGAGCAAGTCGGGATTAGCAAGGCAGCAGAGACAGGTATGTAAGGTTTAGCTGTCCTCAGTTCCTTGGCGCGAGTCTTAGAGCTATTTAGCATGCATGCTCCTCCATTCGAACCGTCCGAAGTTTTACAAAGAAAGGATATGTTTTTATAAGAAAGACGAATTTTGAGAAAAAACCAGGTTTTTCGAGATTTACCGATTTTATGGAAAAGTATATTTCATACGATTTTCTCTAAAAGAGCTTATTGATTATGACAAAAAGTCTGTTAGTGCGCGTTCCTTGACCCTTATTAAATTCCACAAAATATCACGTATAATACTTATGCTTGCTTATTGATATCATAATTATTATTGATTGCTCTTTTAGCCTCGATATACATTCCATAACTAATTCGGAGGTTACGACCTTACATCACTCGAAAAAGCCCATGTCTATTTCTTGAACTCTGCATGCATTTATATATATATATATATATATATATATATATATATATATATATATATATATATATATATATATATATATATATACACACACACACACACACACACTCTATTTGCACTATTTTACTTGCCGAGCCGCGTTATAGTCGACCAGGTAAGACTCATAGATATGCAACCACTATTTAGTTGGGTATGTTTACCGAGTCCCGAAAAGGTCTGGCTAAGTTCTGATGATGATGATGATGATATAAAGTTTCCCCGGACGCGGGATGCCCTAGATGCGGGAGGATATGATGATGATGATGCTTATTTATCAAATTTATCAAGTCCTGAAAGGGCCGGGTACGATATCTCACTGAGTCCCACTAAGGCCGGGTACATTATATATATACATATATACTATATTGCATAGGAAAATGGTTTTTATCATGCATTGCATATTAACTGCTTTCAAATTATGTCCTTCGTTTTTCTTATCTTATGATTATGTCCTGTTTCATTACCGTATTTCGTCCTGCCTTACATACCCAATACATATTTTCCGTACTGACTGTTCCATTTTGGGACCTGCATCTCATGCTGCAGGTCAGGACAGGTTTACTGAACACGCGCCATGATAGGAGCATCGTCAGCAGGTCAGCAAGTGCCATTCATCCGAACTTGCCTGTTTTGGTATATGATTATGACTGCATGGTTACTGTCTATGTTTTGGATACGTCGGTGGACGTGTAGTCCCGAAATTTTATGAAGATGATGTTTCCTACTCTTAAAGGCTCGTAGATCCTGTGTAGTGTGTTGGTGTTGGTCATGAGAATTATGTTCTGTTAAATGGGCCTACTGACTTTTGATATTGTTTAGCGGCGGCCTCGTCGGCACGCGTACTGTGATTATGTGTATATGTAGGTGGTGTTGTCTACTGTTCGGTTTAGGTTTTGCTGAATGCAGGTGCCGCTAAGGCTTTATGCTAAGTAATTCCAAGTCCATTATGATTATGTTATCTAGTTCAGGTTAGCTTAGCCGGCATTCTGGCCGTGAGGTCGGCTGCGCTGTCACGCCTCCCAGCGGGGGTGTGATAACTACGTATGGTCTGCGTCAATGTTTCCCCAGAAGGAGTACTGTGCACTAATCCCAGTCTGGTCCCCTAAACTTTGGATGCTTGTCCATGTATAGGGTCTATACACAATAGACATTCCTAAAATGACTTTTTTTTTAGCACAAGGAACCATTCCCGGTCTGAAGTCATCCACAAAGTCGGCCAAAACTTGTGACTTGATTGGAGTTTGGGTTTATATTCAATATCAAATTCACTTATCTCCACAACCCACTTAGCCAAGCACCAGAAAGCTCGGGCTTGGCAAAACATTCCGCAACAAGAAGGTCGTCACAATGACAATAGGGTGGTGCTGGAAGTATAGCCCGAGCTTTCGAGACGCTATCACAAGATCTAAGGATAACTTTCTGAGTGCGGGTATCGAGTTTCAACCCCTGATAATATCTTGCTAACATAATAAATCAGGAATTGTGTACCTTTTTCTTAACGGACAAGCACCGCACTTTTACCCAACCTCAGAGAAAACTAAGTAAATCAGATAATGTTCACCATTATTTGACATCAATGGAGGGCCAGACATGTTTTTCTTCAGTAAATCAGCAAGCTTCACGTTGTTTGGTGTTTGAAATTTAGGCAGCAGATGATAAGTTATGTTATTGCCTTCATATCATGAATTCAAGGCCTTTCGAGGATTACATTATATGCCCTGTCTCTATTCATCACCTCAAATGCAGTTGACTTAACCACTCCCTCTACGTATGATCTTTCTCGTGTTGTTACACTAACTAGGTTAACCCTACCAGAAGTCTTGCAGCCGAAACTTTATCTTCGGTAAACTTCATTTACTTGAGGACCCTTAGTTGGACAATGCTGGACGAGCTACCTGGATAAATTAACACACATTTAATTTTAAAATTCAACGCATTCAAGGTTATTACCAGCGAATCGTTATGAGGGATCTTGAGGATGTCTGCGTCTCCATCATAAAGATAATTTCATCTTCATCTGGAGTCTCATAACCCTCTTCTCGTGAGTAATGGACACTTTGGCCTTTTTTGCTGCTGAAAACTTCACACTGGTCACCTCTGCGCCGCCGAATATCATGTTCACTATCTGATGCGGATATGCTATCTTCGCTGGTTCTACACCGTCCCGGCTTTTATTATAATTACTCTTAGCTCTGTCATTAGATGCCCATATTTTTAGTATTATGGCCACCTCCTCCCGGAGATGCCTACAATCCCACATCAAGTGCCCGTGAGTACTGTGGAAATCACACCATAAGCTTGTATATCTCTAGTTCGAGTCCAATCAGAGGGAATCTAGGGACCGTGACTCCTTGATATTTCTCATGGCAGCCACTAGCTGCACGGGATTGATATTGAAACTATACTCAGATAACATTGGAAACTTCAGGCTTATAGACGCAGACCCAAATGATTCCTCCCTTTCCTTATTCTGCATACCTTTATATTTCATCCACGATCAAACCTTCTGTCCGAACCTGGCCTTTCTAAAGATCTGTAGCCCTAGTTGCTACGCCTCTGCTTGTTCGGAAATTTGATTTTTTTGGATGGGAGTAGGGCTAAATCTGACTCCTTGAAGGCTTCTGGTCAAGGTCGAGGCCCTCACTTGACTTCTCCTGGTAACGAACCCAGTCGGTTGGAGGATTCACCTGATCTTCGTCTATCTGAATATTTGACTCGTACCGGTTGTGTACATCCGACCGTGCCGTTTTCTGGAAGTCTAACAAGTTTTCTTTCGGTTTACACAAAGTGTCCAAACTCGAATAGTTGAGACCTTTAGTGAAGGCCTCAGCCACCTACTTATTCAGTACCAAGGGCAGCAACATTGTTTCTTTCTTAAACTTGATCACAACCTCAGGAAGAAACTCAATATAGTGTTGTGATATCCGGAAGATATATGCCTTTCGCGGTTGTACCTTCCTGAATCTGGCATGTGCTTTGATAAATGAATCTACAAGCATGGCAAAAGATTCAATTGAGGGTTCGGACAAAAGAGAATAACATGTTAAGGCCCTTTTGTTAGTGTCTCGCCAAACCTTTTTTATTAAGACCGACTCGATCTCATTTGGCCTTAAGTCATTCCCTTTGACAGCAATGGCTATGTGTTCCTGCAGATCTATCGACGCATCATACTTGGGATGTTGGGCATTTTAAACCTCTTCAGGATCAATTTCGATACAGCTGAGGGTTTGTATGCCAAATGAATGTACTTGTTTGCGCACGGACCCTCGAAAACCAGTGGTGCCCCGAGGATTTGATCCATACGAGCGTGAAACTCCTTTGAATTTTGGTCCATCCTTGCGTTGAAGTCCTACATGCATTTCCTGATCCACAATCATTCTTTGCCGTCACCAGAACAATTTTTTTCATGACCGGAGTGTTTTCATTCCCTAAACCGTCACCAGAACCTCCGGCACAACCATCTTCTAACCATGCCTTCACCCCTGAGGTAACATTCCAATTCGTCGAGACTGCAAGTACCCTGGGGGCTCCCTAATTCCTCCGTTGGGTTTGTTAAAGGCCGCTGACAATGCTTGCCGTGAGAGATGTTCCACAATCGTTCTCTGCTATGCCTTCAGGATATTCAGTGTTACTTCTATGGGCTAGTCGTTAATGTCATTAGGGGTCGGTTCCCTTACTGCTCGTTGGCCACGGTCGTCACCTCGAGTGGGGGTCTCCCTATCTTCCCCTTATTGAGTCCCAATGGTTGACTGCTCTTGTTGGGCCCTAAATTGTCAGCATTGATCTGATCGTTAATACCGTTGTTTTCCATTCCTGAAATTAGATCTCAAGATGAAATTAAATGAGTTGGTATAAAAAGAGTGGGGTTACAATAATACCACAATTTTGCGAACCCCACAGTGGGCGTTAAACTGTTTACCCCTAAACGGTACAATTGAATTTTTATATGTGGTTTACGGACACATGGATCAAGATAACCAAATTGAGAAGATAATTATTCATCAAAATAGCTATGAAAGATAATTTAATTGTATAGCAAACATGATGAGCATGGGTGCTAGAGACTGTGGAATCTCCGATGAAATCCCTTGAGCAAGCTTGAAAGTATCCTTAAGAATAAGTACTCAAAAGAAATTACTAAGACTTTTCTTGATGAAATCTGAATGTGTTACAATTAGAGTGTAAGTCTCTATTTCTAGTTGACATATGAGGAACACGATCCACAAATCACACCCTCTTAATTACTAATAAATGTGCAATCATGTGTAATAACGCATGAAGGATATCCCGAAATCTTCCATAGTGGTCATCATCCTTGCACATGACTGGTAATCTGAATCAATCATGCTTCCCCGGATTCTCACCTCCGTCTGCGGAGGCTGCGAACCAAACTAGACCCTTGACAGACCACCCATACTTGGCTGGTGCCTCTCATTTGTTGACTTACGTGTGATCTGTCGTTACTGGCATGTCTTGACGCCCGATACAACCACTTGGCTTTTCGGATTTTATCAAATAAAGTGTCATCAACCGTCGTGAAATTTCTTTGTTCACAATCAAGATTTGCTCAAAAAATGCAGAGCATTTTCTTTGTAAAACCCTAGTTGTCATATTATGATAAAAAAATCTTCTCTTTTCCAACATCCATAATGGTGTATTTATATGTTATAAATAGGGTTTAGTAGGAGGACAATTTAATAGGCCAATGGGTTAACTAACACTCTTTGTGGATGGAGCGGATAACTTTCCAACATTTCCCATTCACACACAAGAGAGTGTGCAAGCTTCACCAAGCTAAGGAAAACACATTCTCCTTTAAATTCTCTTGGATCATTTCATAAAAGATAAATAGATTGTGCAACTGACATAATAGGATATCAGTTTGCTATACATCTATTAAGAATACATATCCACTCGTCGTCATCATGAAAATCACAAAGTAGAGTATAAGAAGTGTGCTCAGTGCCCTAGATCATTTGAATCACATTGATATATTTCATTTTGATCTCATGTATCTTTTTTTTTTATAGGTAAGTACTTCGATCTCATGTATCATAACTTCTTATGTTCACAATTATGAACCATAATTCATAACCGGTACCAGCAAACACAAACTAATGAGATTCTGTCAATGATCTTCCTCTTCTCACGAGCCTCTCAATTTGTATCCAACTCACTTTTATGTTCATGCTCCGTAAAATCGAATCTCCATAGTCATTTGACAACATGTTAAGATAGCGGACATCAAACCAAACTTTGAGCCACTAAGATGAGTTGTGAGGGTACTCAATCAGATCTCACAAAACAATAATTTGCGATAAAAATTATGTTAACCCTTTTGATTGACATTTACACATGGTATAAATGAAACGTGTGCTATAATATTTTCTCCTTTTCCCATAGGGAATACGTCTTTATCTCATAAGATAATATTGTACAGATGTTATTTAGACACCATATGCATCTGAAGTGAGTTTCCTGATCTACTCAACAAATACGAACTCACATTTAGCCTTTTAAAGTAAACTAGGTGAAACTTATTTCCACAATTAAAATATTATAATAATATTTTGTTATTACTTGTCCGACACTAATCACATGCTCACAAATTATATGTATGACCCCATATCCCGTCAACACTAAATTGATGGAGGTGGTCACCTGTATGAGAAGGCTGGCCTCTATCTACTCGATATACTTTTCAATAGTATCAGAAAATACACCTAAAGTATTCCACAATAGAAATGTATAACAAAAATTCAAAGTAAGAATGTACACAAATATTCGAGTAATAAATGTTTGCAAATCAAACTTATTTTGATATTTTAAAAAATAGTAAACATTTCTGAACATTGAAATGAATAAATAAAAAATCAATGACTCTTTATTAAGTCTCATACAATCCTTGAGATCTTGTACGAACAAACCACACATCTTTAGGAACCAACTAAGTCAATGGATATGTGCAGATACACTTAACGTTTAGTTCTTTATGTGCAATCATGTCTTCAGAACATTTAATTTAATTTCAACATGTTTCGCTTTATAATGATATTTCATAATTGGTGCTCAAAATATCGGTTTGACGGTCACAAAGACTGTCATTAGTTTAGTACTAACCGCAGCATCAACACATGATCCAAGAACTTTTAACCAAATAGTCGATTTGTGCTATTAAGGAGAGAGACACAACCCATTATGGTTAAAACTACACAAGATGATTGTTTTTCATTACTCTATCGTATGCCATTATTATAGAGCATAAAACATTCGGAGTTGACGTACTCTTGTCTATATCTTCTCCACAATCAACATCATTGTATCCCCTCGGTTTCTGTCATACCTTATAGCAAACCGCATATGTAACACCCCGTATCGTTAAAGTTCTAGTGGAAAACTGAAGGTTTGAACGTTTTTCGAAAATGGTTGACAGTCCTACTTGGGGAAACCATAAATCCTTGATTAGTTGGGAATTTGGGAAAGTACCCTTAATGAAAGTTGTAGTACGTAGAAATACCTTTCTAACGATATCAGGACCATGCCAATGAGAGATCTAAGCAAGGAGATATGATCGTCTCAATATGGCTAATAGTAAGGCACTTAAATTCTATAGAATTGGCTAAGTTCTCGATACGTCTGCCTTCCAGTCAAATTTCGCGAAAGTCCGATGAGAATTTGAGGAAACTTAAAACATGAAAGTTGTAGCCATTTGAAATAACTTTCTAACGGAATATTCTGGATCCCAAACAGAGCTCTGTACAAGAAGTGATGTCCATTTTACCGAATACTGTGCAGAACCGATATAGCTCCGTTGTGAGAGCGCGTGCGCTGACCCCCCGTCGCGCACCGATCTCACAAAAACCCCCTCTCTGAATATTGACCTGCAGGGGGCGTGCGCTGCATGTGCATCGCGGGCCCATCGCATAACAGGTCCAGTTTCGGGTCAAAAATTGGGGTTTCGCGTTTTAAGTAATATTTAAAATTGGGGTTTATTTCCCTAACACCCCTAATCACAAAAAATCACCCTAAAGTCAAAAGGAACAATTCCCAAGCCTCAAGAACCCTCCAAGGTAAGTTTTATCATGATTTTAGGTTGAATTCAAGTCCTTAATCTCTTTCTAACTTGAGTAAACCCTTTTAATCAATAAAGTTGTGAGTGGAACATTATTGTTGGGGGTGGAAACCCTAGACCTCGAATTCAAGAGGATGGAACGTCAAAAAGGTAATGCTTCTACACTCTAATCATTCATAATAGTGAATTGATGAGTCCTTGGGAGAATAGTAAATGGGTTTAGTAAAGAGAATTACACGAACTATAGTAGGGTTTTGGATTGTTGACTTGAGATTGTTATAATCATATGGGTGATGCAGAATGATGTTAATTACACCCAATTGAGATTGAAGAATCACCTAGAAGTAATAGAATGGGAATTGGGTGAAGAAATCACCATTAATGGAGATTGTGGAGCTTTATGCCCACTAAGTATTTGATAAAATTCTTAGATGACTAAAACCATGGATATTATTGCTAATATAGAATCCCTTTGACTTGTATTGATATAGATCAAAGTTGAAAGGGTTGACGAACATTATATTACGCTCAAATGTTGGAATTAAGGTATGTGAGGCTAACTATCTACATTAGGGAATATTCATGATTCTCCCTACGCCTCATTCTTCATACTTGTCAGTAATTTGACTCAACATACAGTTTAGCCCTAATTTCATGATATGTGGTAGAACTGTTATCTTTTAGGGTTGCAGATACAGAATTCATTCATGGTTGTCAATTTGAATATCATGAACTCAGCACGTAATCTTTACAAACTTATGTATTGTTACAACATGAGTCTCAGTCTAGAAATTCAGTATGCTCAGAAACAGTCAGTGTTTTCAATTCAGTCCAGCATGTCTATTTCAGTTTAGTATAGTTCATTGTTATTATGGTCTCTGTCCTTATTAATTAACCATAATTAAACATATGTGATTTTGCCCAAGGGCACAGCACAGTCTTGTGTATACGTATATATGGCCGAGGCCATTGACTGACGCACTACTAGGCCGAGGCCATAGCGTGCATTTATTATTGGGCCGAGGCCCCACATATACAAACACAGATAATATAGATGATTCAGATACAGAGCAAGGAGTATTCATATCTCTACTTCCTTGCTATTACAGTTACAGTTATCAGTTTCAGTTTGAGTATTTTATTGCTTCAGTTGCTTTACATACCAGTACAATTCAAATGTGCTGATGTCCCTTTTTATTGCTTGGGGGCTTGCATCGCAACGATATAAAGGTTGACGACTTAGCTATTTAGGAGTGCACGTATCAGCTACTGGTGAGCCCCAAATTCCTTCGGGGCATTATCAGCTATCCAGTTATTTCAGTTCATAGACACCTCTATTATTCAGTATTCTTAGAGGCTTCATAGACACAGTTCAGACAGTCAGATATTTGTTATGTTAGTCTTGTTGACAGTTATACTCAGTTGTTCAGTTGTTTTGGTTTAGCCATGTTGGCTACTTTCAGATATTTTCAGATTGTCTAAGTATTTCCGCATTATGATATTTCAGTCAGACTTTTAGTTAATCAGCATGTGTTAGTTTTATTTTATAAGTCAGTTATGTTTTGGTATCACATGTTGATTCAGCCAACCAGTTGGTTCGCTCGGTCACATGCAGTCAGGCACCGGGTGCCGTGTTACGTCCAGGCCCAGGTTCGGGGCGTGACAAAGCTTAGTATCAGAGCGCTAGGTTCTAGTGTCTTAGGGAGTCTATGAAGTCGTGTCCAGTAAGGTCTCTTTTATATGTGTGAGGGACCCACACATATAAACAGTTGACCACCAAGACATTCAGGATTTGTCTCATTTCTTTCTACTCTAGATCGTGCTATGAAGCTTAGAGCAATAAGTAACTTCTCTTCCTATCGAATTATGTATGTTTCGAATGCGCAGGCGACGAAGAGGTAATTCAAGGCCCAACTAAGGTTGATTATCCATAGGGGTACAATTGTGAAGTACTTGCTGGAAATGAATGAGACTTGAGGTGTTATTGAAAGGTGAATACAATGTAAGTTGCCCGAGAAAGGGTGTTGTATATTGAATGGGAAGTTGAATAATAATGATGTTCTTGAGAAAGGAGAATGGGATACAACAGGGAGAGGATATCAGAGAAATTAGAACAGGAGGTAAGTCTGCAGGAAACGTAAATCATTGAGGGTGTCAAAGAGGTGGGGGCAAACTGTTTTCTACCGGAAGCTATCAGGACCCACTCCATTTGCAGCTAGTACACTAGTCTCGAGATCTATATATGATCAAAAAGGTCAGTTCAGCTAGAAACAGAGTTTAAGAGCACCAGCCTCTCAGTGACATACCAGTGTGAGCCATAGAAGTTTTCAGAATCTTATGTGCAGCAAGTGTTATAGGAGACACCAAGGGGTGTATCATTTGGGGCCTTGATATGTGTTTCGGTGGCTCCTCTTAGTTCTCAAGCTCAGTCAGGTTGTAATACAGCTAAGCCTGATATTTCAGTTCTCAGTGAAGACTGCTTGGAAGCTTCAGCAGGTCGTCAGGACAAAGAGGCATCCCCAGTTATCGCCACAGATGAAATTTTTGTACGAACTATGCCTGTTAAGAAAAGAGGTATGTATGAAATAATAACCATGAGTAGAAGATATTAAATTTTCGGGAATTATTTTAGTTTGTTTAAGTTAGGTAGGTCAGAGTTAGAGAGTACGATGGTTGTAGGTTACTATAAGAAGTAATTATTATTATGAGATAAGAAGATGTGACAGTTCTCGCTTAAGCTATATGAGTAAGTGTTTATCCCAGATGTGTATAGTCTGATACGATTTTGAAGTGTATAGAAAGTTTGGGTTTAGTTGTTCCAATCTTTCGTATAAGGTAGATGAAAGTTTGTTAAGTGTGATCCATAGTTCAGAAAAAATAGTATACAACCATAGAATAGCGTCAGATGATGAGGGAGAGTTAGAAATAACTTAGTTTATTCAGAGCAGAATAAGAAAATATGAAGCTAGCAGGTGATTAACAGAAAAATAGTAAGTAAGCTTTGAGTAGATACAATGCATTAGTAATTTCAGTAGAACTATTAGAAGTATGATTTGATTTACTTATTCAGATGAACATCTTAAGTGGGTGACTGTTCGGATACATCCGAATGTGTGTTATAAACCAAGGGCTTAAGTTAAGGTCGGAGTAGAGTGATTAGTGGAAGAAGAAATCGGCTAAGCCGTAAGAGAGCAAACTACAGAAGAATAACCTTTAAGAGTTGTCAAAAAGGAGTTGTCCTAAGATTTACAGTGTGAGCAGAGTTAAGTCGTTAAGATATAGTATGCCAGTTATTAATACAGTAGCAACCCGTTCATTTAAGTAATTTAGTTTTTCCCGATGAGAAATTGCTCAGAAGTGAGCCGGGAAAAAAAAAGAGTCATCAGTGTTGTAGAGTACAAAGGAATTACAAAAGATAAGGAATGTTAATTGGATCCCATCAAAAGAGAAGAATTCGTAAGTATAAGACGTTAGCCTTGGTCTAAGGGGGAGATGCATAAATCGCTAGTAAGTCCAGTGAGATAATTGAAGACCCGAAGGGTTAGTAGGAGATATGAAGAACCTCAGTTAAGTTAAGTTGGCATAATAAGATAGTCTCCATAAGGAATATGCCTCAACTTAGAGGAAACCCGAAGTGAGTAGAATGATCGTCGAACGAATCGTGTCAAGTTCAATTACTATCGATTAGGTGATCACAGAAAATTTATAAGATCATGCCCAGTTATGTGTCTCAAAGGTAGTGCCATTGCATGAGACTCTAATCTTTAGGGTGCTAGTCATAGACTTAGCGCACAACAGTACTATGAGTATTTTAGGAAGTATCTCAGAAAAAAAATCAAGTATGGGAAGTACAGCTCATGATTTAGGCAGACAAAAGAACTATGGTGAAAGAAGTTCACCGCTTATCCAAGTTAGGAATTCGACTGTCGGACTCCGAAGTGGGTGGAGTTGTTGCCCAGAACATGGCTTATTCCTCCTTAGTCATCGAAGTTAGAAAGAAGCAGTTTGGTGATTCCTACTTGCTGCAGATGAAAGAGGGGATTCACGAACATAAAGTGTCAGCTTTTGAACAAGGGGGAGATGGTGGTACCATGAGATACCGAGGCAAATTATACATTCCAGATGTAGATGGGCTTAGAGAGCGGATTATGTCAGAGGATCACAATTCCAGAATGTGGCAGGGTTTGTGGCTAAGTGGCCTAAATTTTTTGCAAGCGAAAGCCGAACACTAGAGGCCCTGCGACTTGTCTCAGAATATAAATATTCTTGTTTTGAGAATGGGAGATTATAAATAGGGACTTTATAACAGGTTACCTCATTCGGTTAGGAGGCACGTTCCGATTTGGGTGATTATGGACAGAATTATGAAGTCAACACACTTCTTTCCCGTTAAGACGACAGATTCAGCACCAGACTATGCCAAGTTGTTATTCGAGAAATTTTTCGACTTCATAGGACCCAGTGTCCATCATTTCAGATTGTGGTGCCCAATTCACAGCAAACTTCTAGAGATCATTTCAGAAAAGATTGGGTACGAGGGTTAACCTCAGCACAACTTTTCAACCGCAGACCGATGATCAGACAGATACGCTATTCAGATCTCATGTTATAATATTCATGTCAGCTTAGTACTCAGATGTCAGTCCAGTATTCATGTATTCATGCCAGTCCAGTATTCAGTTAGTGTGCCAGTTTTATATTCAGTTAATCCAGTATTCAGTTAGATCAATATTTAGTTAGTGTGCTAGTTCCGTATTCAGTTAATCCAGTATTCAGTCAGCTTAGTATTCAATTAGTTCAGTAGACATTCAGTTCAGTATCTCAGCAATTCAGTAATCATGTATTCATTGAGTTCAGTAACCATGTGTCCTTGATTTCAATAGTAATTGGGATGACCACCTACCTCTTATTGGGTTTACTTACAAAAATAATTACCATGCTAGTGTTGGGATGACACCGTTTGAAACCCTTTTTGAGCGATGGTGCAGATCACCGATTGGTTAGTTTAAAGTTGGGGAAGCAGAGTTGTTAGGACCAGATTTGGTCTATCAGGCTATGGAGAAGGTCAAGTTGACTTAGGAGCGTTTGAAAATGGCTCAGAATTTCCAGAAGTCTTACACAAATGTGAGACAGAGAGATTAGAGTTTGAAGTTAATGACTGGGTATTTCTTAAGCTCTCACCTATGAAGGGTGGCATGAGATTTGGTAAGAAGGGGAAGCATAGTCCCGCCATATTGGACCATACAGAATCCAACGAAAGGTTGGTCAATTGGCTTATGAGCTTGAGTTTCCACATGACTTGATTATTGTGCATCTAGTGTTTCATGTGTCCATGTTAAGAAAGTGTGTGGGAGACCCGTCATTGGTTGTCCCGACTGATAGCATAACAGTCAATGATAATTTGACTTAGGAAGAAGTCCCAGTGAAAATCCTTGATCACCATGTTAGCAAGTTGAGGACTGAGAAGGTAGCCTCAGTAAAGGTTTTGTGGCGAAATCAGAAAGTTGAAGAGGCTACATGGGAAACCGAAGAAGACATGAAGTCCAGCTATCCCTATCTCTTTGAAGAATCAGTAGAAACTGGTGAAGATGTTGTACCTTCCCCTCTCAGATCTTTCCTTCTACAGTTTCTACATTATCAGTATTCAGCCTGTTAAACAGTCAGCTTAGTAGTTGTTCAGTTCAATAGATAATTCAGTTCAGACTCTTTTCAGTTCAGTTTTCATGTGCTCATGTCAGTTAGTGTGCACATGTCTCGGCAGTCACTCTTTATCAGAATCCATCATTCGAGGACGAATGATCCCAAGGGGGAGATAATGTAATACCCCGTATCGTTAGAGTTCTAGTGGAAAAACTGAAGGTTTGAACGTTTTTCGAAAATGGTTGACAGGCCTACTTGAGGAAACCATAAATCCTTGATTAGTTGGGAATTTGGGAAAGTACCCTTAATAAAAGTTATAGTACGTAGAAATACCTTTCTAACGATATAAGGACTAGGCCAATGAGAGATCGGAGCAAGGATATATGATCGTCTCAATATGTCTAATAGTAAGGCACTTAAAATTCTATAGAATCGGCTAAGTTTTCGATACGTCTGCCTTCCAGTCAAATTTCGCGAATATCCGTTGGGAATTTGAGGAAACTTAAAACATGAAAGTTGTAGCCCTTTGAAATATATTTCTAACGGTATATTGTGGGGCCCCAACAGAGCTCTGTACAAGAATTTATGTCCATTTTACCGAATATTGTGCAGAACCAATACAGGTCCGTTGTGAGGACGCGTGCGGGCGCGTGCACCGACCCCCCGTCGCGCACCGATCTCACAAAAACCCCCTCTCTGAATATTGACCTGCAGGGCGTCGTGCGCTGCATGTGCATCGCGGGCCCATCGCATAACAGGTCCGGTTTCGGGTCAAAAATCGGGATTTCACGTTTTAAGTTATATTTAAGCTTGGGGTTTATTTCCCTAACACCCCTAGTTACAAACAATCACCCTAAAGTCAGAGGGAACAATTACCAAGCGTCAAGAACCCTCCAAGGTAAGTTTTATCATGATTCTAGGTTGAATTCAAGTCCCTAATCTCTTTCTAACTTGAGTAAACCCTTCTAATCAATAGAGTTGTGAGTGGAACATTATTGTTGGGCGTGGAAACCCTAGACCTCGAATTCAAAAGGATGGAACGTCAAAAAGGTAATGCTTCTACACTCTAATCATTCATAATATTGAATTGATGAGTTCTTAGAAGAATAGTAAATGGGTTTAGTAAAGAGAATTACACGAACTATAGTAGGGTTTTAGATTGTTGACTTGAGATTGTTATAATCATATGGGTGATGCAGAATGATGTTAATTACACCCAATTGAGATTGTAGAATCACCTAGAAGTAATAGAATGGGAATTGGGTGAAGAAATCACCATTAATGGAGATTGTGGAGCTTTATGCCCACTAAGTATTTGATAAAATGCTTAGATGACTAACAGCATGGATATTATTGCTAATATAGAATCTCTTTGACTTGTATTGATATAGATCAAAGTTGAAAGGGTTGACGAACATTGAATTACGCTCAAAGGCTGGAATTAAGGTATGTGAGGCTAACTATCTACGTTAGGGAATGTTCATGATTCTCCCTACGCCTCATTCTTCATACTTGTCAGTAATTTGACTCAACATACAGTTTAGCCCTAGTTTCATGATATGTGGTAGAACTGTTATCTTTTAGGGTTGCAGTTACAGAATTCGTTCATGGTTGTCAATTTGAATATCATGAACTCAGCACGTAATCTTTATAAACTTATGTATTGTTACCACATGAGTCTCAGTCTAGAAATTCAATATGCTCAGAGACAGTCGGTGTTTTCAATTCAGTCCAGCATGTCTATTTCAGTTCAGCATTGTTCATTGTTATTATGGTCTCAGTCCTTATTAATTAACCATAATTAAACATATGTGATTTTGCCCAAGGGCACAGCACAGTCTTGTGTATACGTATACATGGCCGAGGCCATTGACTGACGCACTACTAGGCCGAGGCCATAGCGTGCATTTATTATTGGGCCGAGGCCCCACATATACAAACATAGATAATACAGATGATTCAGATACAGAGCAGGTAGTATTCATATCTCTACTTCCTTGCTATTACAGTTACAGTTATCAGTTTCAGTTTCAGTATTTTATTGCTTCAGTTGCTTTACATACCAGTACAATTCAAATGTGCTGATGTCCCTTTTTATTGCTTGGGGGCCTGCATCGCAACGATATACAAGTCGACGACTCAGCTATTTAGGAGTGCACGTATCAGCTACTGGTGAGCCCCAAATTCCTTCGAGACATTATCAGCTATCCAGTTATTTCAGTTCATAGACACCTCTATTATTCAGTATTCTTAGAGGCTTCATAGACACAGTTCAGACAGTCAGATATTTGTTATGTTAGTCTTGTTGACAGTTATACTCAGTTGTTCAGTTATTTTGGTTTAGCCATGTTGGCTACTTTCAGATATTTTTAGATTGTCTAAGTATTTCCGCATTATGATATTTCAGTCAGACTTTTAGTTAATCAGCATGTGTTAGTTTTATTTTATAAGTCAGTTATGTTTTGGTATCACATGTTGATTCAGCCAGCCAGTTGGTTCGCTCGGTCACATGCAGTCAGGCACCGGGTGTCGTGTTACGTCCAGGCCCAGGTTCGGGACGTGACAGCATAATCAGAAGTTTTCGTATGGTACCTCGAGATTCTTTTAACTGTTTAATATGTTGAGTCTAGCTGGTTTGTGTCATACTTATTTACAAGCCAATTTCGAAACAGATATAAAGTCTAGCAAACGTAGCTTGCATTAGACTATCAACCATAATTCGCATAAGGAACTTTGCTTATTGTTCATCTTGTTTTGGAGTCTTCGGAGATTGCCTACCATACAAGGCATTGTCTTTGTTGATCATGGTTTCTATAGAGTCATAGTTTGGCAAGTTGAATTATATTACAAATTCTCTTATTTTTTCGAAATTATTATTTTGAGAATGTTTTGATCTTCACCCCACTTAACCCCACCCCCACTACCCCCACCTCCCACCTCACTATCCTGAACAATGATTGAAGAGGCTTTGATATTCATTAAGCAGATAAATTAAATTTGTAGCGTATATTTATCCTTAAAGGGGAGGCAGACGCTCTCCCATGACCAAAAAAACAATACACTATTTACAAAGCTCAAATCCGTTGCCCTCAATTAAAGATAACCTCGGGTACTTGAGGGGAATAATTTCCTTAAGGACACACTGTGCATTCAGTGGGCTCGATTTTTATTCTTAAATATTTTCCAGTTTCTGTTTTCGTTTTCTACTAATTTTTCCAGAATCTGTCCAGTTTCTGTTTTCCTTTTTCCAGAAATTATTTGTTACTGTTTCAACGTTTTTGCAATACAGATAATAACAGCTGATACATTCAACACACAAGTTCTACAGAGGAGTATTTGAGTAATATACCTTTCACAAAAGTAAAACATTTTTTGTGAAATATTCCTTCAGTCCACTTTTTTGGGGTCCAATGGATCATAGGGATTTAGAATCATCAAAGGGACTTAGTTAAAAGACAGATCACAAAGCTTGGATGAGACAAATTCCCCCAATTCACCTGGCAGTAGACTGTATCTAGCTAGCTCTTCTATTGCTAAGATAACCCTCTCAAAGCTTGGAATGCTTCTCATAGCCTAACTTCAGTCCAAATCTTTCCATAGGTTAATCAGACGACTTTGTTACTAATTGATTTGAAAAATTTAAATGCATAGTTGTTTAATTGAAAAAAATTATAATTGGTTGATCTGAAGTTGAATCATGTTTATCTTTTGGATTGTTCAATCTCGTGACCGGGGGTCTTCCGAAAATAACTTTTCTACCTCCCAAAATAGAGGTAAAATCTACGTACACTCTGCCCTTCACAGATTCCAATTATGAGATTACGCTGGATATGTTGTCGTTCCTCGTTAATTTTCAAGTGTGACAATACTTGGAGCATAGAAAGGCGTTCATTGAAAATCTGGAACCATGCATATATGAGAAACTGACCCTCCAAAAAACAAAAACCAGGCTGGTCCACAGGCTGTCCTTTGCACATCTCTGGTCATGAGCACATGCTAATCTGTTGGCAAATGGTGATGTGTTTTATCTTTTCTACTGTACCATTACTGCCATCTCCCCATGTTCCAAATAATATTCCTTTGCTCAATCAATCATTAATCCAATACACCCGCGGCTCCTTTTAATTTGTCTCTCCATTTAAAGAATACACAAACCTTTTCTCTTATTAATTCCACCAAGAATATGCTAAGTTGATTTTAAAAGTGAGATGCCGTTTAACCAAAAGATTGTTCCGAAATAGTTGTCTTAATATTTAGTTTAGTTGTTTCAGGGGTTCCACTTTTATGACTCTCTCTGATCAAATTTTATAGTACCGTATACAAAAGTCAAAACGGACACACAAGAGTTGGGATTTGACAAAGCACTAATTTTGCATCATTAGATAAAGAGTTTCTCTCCCTATTCACTCCACAGACAGCGCATGAATTTGTCTCACCATTTTAAAAAACCTCTACTTTAAGGAACGAAGGAGCACGACGAGGTCGTGCTATAATTTTCATCAAAATTGATCTATTTCAATTAAGGATAATTTTCCTTTCATCAAATATTAATTGTCTTTTGACCTCCTAACCTACGAAGAACCACAATTGTATAAAACTCAAGCATTGCAGTGATGGAACTAGATATTTCATCAAGGGGATTCAATTTTCATAGAAGTAGGTTATATCAACCTTCTATTTCAAGTCAAAGGAAATTCAACCCTTGCATTTATCAGGAACTTTATTTTATTTTATTTTTGACTTGTAATATACATATATAATACATAAAAAGTTGGGCAAAGGTGTAAATATATCCCTCAATTTTGCGATTTAGAGTAGATATACCTTTTGTTACAAAAGTAGTGTATATATATCCCTGCCATTATAAAATAATGCAAATATACCCTTTTCGCTGAAGATTTTAAAAAAAAAAATATATCATTTAGGTTATTTTTTAATTAAAAAAAATGTATTAGCACCCCGGGATGCTCATCCTACTGAGAACTGGTCATTAGTTAGAAAATGTACTGCCTTGGTGCATATAGAGGGCCAAATATAGAGCATGTGAGATATAGAAACAGAAGTTCTTTATGGAGCAATTATTTCAAATTTCATTCTATTAGTAATTTTTTAACAATTTGTAATATCAAATTAAGACAAGTTATATGTCTTAATTTGATCATTAGTTTAAATTTTGTATTTTCATTAGCCTTTTGGCTAGAGTTGTACAAACTTCTGAATTTTTTGATAAAATTTATAAAATTAGCCCTAGGCCAAAAGCCTAGTGGACTTTTATTAAAAATAAAAAAAAATAAAAAAAAATGTCACGTGACTTTAAAAAAAATCTAACCTTTTTTTCTGAGTAGATATATTTTTCTAAAGCCACATAATAATTTTTTTTTTATGAGTCGGGCCTAGTTCGTTTAAAAAAATGAGTAGACTTATTTTTTTTAAGTCACGGATATATTTTTTTAAACGAACCATGCCCGACTCACCAGAAAAAAAATTACCATGGCTTTAGAAAAATATGTCTACTCAAAAAAAGAAAAAAAAGGTAGACTTTTTTAAAGTCACGTGGCTTTTTTTTTAATTAAAAAATAACCTAAATGATTTTTTTTTTTAAATTCCCGTCAGTGAAAAAGGATATTTGCACCATTTTGTAACGGCAGGGGTATATTTGCACCATTTTATAACGGCAGAGGTATATATACACCACTTTCATAACGAGGGGTATATCTGCTCTAAATCGCAAATTTGAGGGATTTATTTTCACCTTTGCCCTAAAAAGTTTGAGTAAGGGATATCACATGAACCCCTTTCTTGAATGTGTCTCTGCCGCTGAGCATGGACACTTGGATCCAGGGGCGGATCTACTTGGGGTGAACACCCTGACAAAAAATTACAGTGTATATATAGGGTAAATTTTTTGTATTTATATGTATATATTAACTTTTGAACAACCTCGGCAAAAAATTACAATGTATATTTAGCTTCTTTTTTTTCCGAACACCTTGAATGAAAATTCTGAATCCGCTACTGCTTGGATCCTGATTCATTTATAGTATAATGGCATTTGAGTAAGAGAGCAGATTGCATTTTTTACGGAGAGGCCTAGAGATATGGTGTAATTATTTGTCACTTATATGTAAAAGCACTCTTTATATCCGCGTATAGTGTGCTGATATAGAAATGGCAACAAGAGCATCTTTTGTTATATCCTCTTTTCATTTTTTGTTTCGAATAGGAGTAGATAAATGGTGAAATTGATCATATATGAATCTTAGCTTTATGGCGTGATAATTAAGATTTTGGACTGATTATGGATAGTGTGCTATAAAACTATAGTCCAATGTGTTATTTATATAGGTCTCTCTTCATTTTGAAATAAAATATTTGACATCACTTATTGGTAATATCATTTTACATAACTTACAGAAGTTGGTAATATCATTTTATATAACTTACAAAAGTTTTACAATTTAAATATAACTAAAATTCTGAAGTTATGAGTGCATGAATGTATATTTTCTTCTTTTTAAATAATTAATT
Source organism: Lycium barbarum (assembly GCF_019175385.1). NCBI lineage: Eukaryota > Viridiplantae > Streptophyta > Magnoliopsida > Solanales > Solanaceae > Lycium > Lycium barbarum. Next base: position 84,133,548 of record NC_083345.1, read on the forward strand.
GCTCCCCGTGTTCCGATTTATGTGGCACAGTTCGAATTTCAAGAGTTAAAATTTTCAATTTTGTCCGTGAATTTGGACATGAAATCTTCAATTTTTTTGAAATAAAATTTACATTTTAGGTAATTATGTCGAAAGTATTATAAGTCTTAATAATTAACAATTTAAAACATTTAAAAGACATATGAAAAAATGACGATCAAAGATAAACTTGTTTGACTCTAAATTGAAAAGGTGTCACATAAATTGGGACGGGAGAGTAATAGTTTATATTTTGTGCTATTGTATGATATCACATGAAATGGGACAAGAAAATTGTAACCAAAATTAGTTGAAAGTTCATGATCTATAGGATTTGTATTATGGAATCTTTTGTTATGAAATGAAAGATTTAAAAAGTTATGTCATTTCACGGGCCTCATGGCTATCCGACCGAATAGACAGAAAGGCGAAATCCGAGCTGTTTCAATTGATTTTGTTGATTTTTCCATAAAGCAGTGCGCTTGGAGAATCTTGCACCAATCTTTGAAACAGCGGAGAGAGGAGAAATGAAAAGATTAACGGACATACACAATTACACTATCTCATACATAATCTGTCCCATTTTTGACAAAAAAGTAGTTGTCATGTTCGAGTCAATTTATATGCGTTTTAATTGTTCTTTCACTATCTACTGTCTTCCATTATTAGAAACAATAATTTTCACCAAATTAAAACTTAAAAAGTGTTTGGATATGAATTTAGTAATATTTGATATTCAGTAGATAAAGGGTACTTTAAAATTGAAATTGTGTTTAGTCATACATTTTCATTTTTAAAAGAAATGTTAAAAAAACTTAAATTGCGTGAGACAGGAACGAATTGAGACATTGACGAGCTGGAAAAGACGAAGAAAACAACTAGCTCCTCCACGGCGGCGCCACTAGCTGTATTCTTTTCCAACAAAACTGAACTTTCCACCATTTTCTTCAACTTCTTCTCACACACACTATAGTAGTATTTACAAGAAAAGCCCGATCGTCCTCCTCATTGAAAGATCCAGCTGAAATTCCTTCGCAATAGCAGTACAAGCTCGATTTCAGCTAAAAGCAGGCTGATTTCAGTTATGATGTTCATCGATATCTGAGTTTAGCATTTGGAGAAGATTTCTCACCAACCTCTGAGATATGCTTCGTCCCTGTCTCTGATGCATTAACAGATTTTGTGCTATCTGCTATTTGAGATTTGGAAAGCTGGAATTCAGATCCTTAAGGTCTTGGAAAAGAAGTCTATTCATGAAGTTGAAAATTCAAAGCAAAATGGATTACTAAAAATTCAAACTGTCCGAAAAAGCAGATCTGAAGGTACACCTACCTTCTTTCTTTTAGATTATTTGCAAATTTATCAGATCTGACTCTTTCTCTGTTTAGTGGTACAATTCTTTAGCTACTTCTCTTGTGCAATCAATTTTTATTTTTAGATTTACTCAAGATCTGAATCAATTTTACCCTTAAAGATTGGTACTTTGCATCACTTTCCGTCTCAATTGTGGAATAAGTGATGGCCGGTGGCCAGTCCACAATGGAGGCTGGCCAACCCTCACTAAATACGACTATTCCAAAACCAATCCTAATCCATTACAATATTCAGATCTGTTCAAACCAAAAACCTTGAATGATACATTACATAGTCAGATCCAATCACTGCCCCAAATTTCAATGAAACCAGTAACTTACCTACATGGGGTGCCATACATTAAATACACTGAAGTAGAAGTTGATCAGATGAATATCATTGAAAATCTTCAGTATGCTGTGGTAGGAAAGTTCTCATATGGCCAACCAGATATTGAACAACTTCGTCTCATAATCCCTACACAATGTGGAATAAAAGGTGAGTGTAGAACAGGTTTTCTAAGAAACCGCCATGTGCTTATCAGATTAAGTCTTTTTGAAGACTTTGTGAATTTCACATCAAAGCCTGTATACTACATTCAAGATAGAGAGGGATACTCGTACCAAATGAGAACACTGATCTATGATTCGAATTTCAAGGTTGATGAAGAAACATCAAAGACAATGGCATGGATTTCCTTCCCAAAGTTATTGCCTACATACTTTGTGAAGGAAACTCTTTTTTCAATTGCATCTGCAGTGGGTATTCCTATACAATTGGATATGGCTACGATTAACAAGACTAGACCTAGTTGTGCTAGGGTCAAGGTTTTAGTAGATCTGGTAGCGGATTTACCCAAAACGGTGAGGATGGATATTGAAAATGAAAAAACAGGAGCAATAAGGACTGTTAATGTTCAGATTCATTATGATTACCTCCCTAAGTATTGCAAGGAATGTAAATTACAGGGACATGATGAATATGATTGTAGAATTATAAATCCAGAGCGTGTTCAGTATGACAATGAAAGGGAGGAAATGCCAAAGGAGAATGGCAAGACAAAACCTCATAAAAGCTCTGATGAAGTGCACAATAGTAAGGAAGGCAATAAAGATCTCCAAGAAGATAAAGAAATTAAAGCAAAAAAGGCCAAGAGATTACAAGCAGAGGAACAACATAATAAAAAGCAGACTAATGACAAAGGCAAACAAAAGCAAGAGGATGGAAACCAACAAGGATATGAAGGGAAAAAGAATTATGGAAAATACAATTATAGAGGATACAATAATTTATACAATTATTCTGCTAGAGTGTTGGCAGGGGGAAGAGTGTTAGGAAATTCGGGAAATTGGAATCCCATCAAAGACAACAGAAACTTCAATGCTGAGAAGGGAAGTGCAAATCATAGCAAACAGAAAGAGACAACAGTCACTGCTACATGCAACAAATTTAACACTTTGGTGGACTTGGAGGAGGAACAAGAAAAACAAAATGAAACACAAGAAGGAAGCACACATAGTAGTAATCCTGTTAAAGAGACAGCTAGGCCATGGGTGGATGCTGCCTTTGGGAAACAAACAGAAAATAACAAAGTTATGAAAGAGCAGGGAAAGATAGATAGCAAACAAGAGCAAGATAATAAGAATGAGAAAGGGGTAGGGGATAATCAGTCAGAGGAGATAGCCATACAAGATTCAGAAAGAACAATTACAGATATCGTGGAAAATGATAACAAAAAAGAAGATGATAATAAACAGATTACTGAAGGCCAAGACGTACTTCAACCCATAGAAGTACATGACAGTGTTAATTCAAGCTCATATCAGCAAGTGGAATCAGCTAGACAACAAGTGGATCAAATGAAGGACTTACCGGAAGAGCCTCCTCATACAAACAATATGGGTGAAGGAGATACAGCATCATCTGCAAATAAGGAACAAAATAATGAAAGGGAAACACAAGCAAGGGATCAGAGAGATCAAAACAACAGAGATACAGCCATAGAAATGCAGACAATTTCAGGAAATCATAAGTATCAACTGGTAGCCAAAGATCATGAAAACACAACACAAGAAGAAGTGAATCAGAATAAAATAGATATTGGAGAGGAGGAAGCAGGTGAAACTATTAGTTCTGATTTAATGGAGGGCAACAATAAAGGAGATATTTCCCCTAAACACTTGACAAAAACTAAAAAAGGTCACAAGCCAAGAGATAAAAGTGTTCCTCCCAAGACAATGGGAGGAGTACAAACAAGGATGGCATGTTCTAAAGGAGTTTCTCAATGAATAGCTCATTAATATGGAATATAAGGTCTGTAAACACTCAACAGGCCTTTGAGAGGGTAGTACTATTGCATAGACAGAAACATTTTAATTATGTTGCCTTACTAGAGCCTTTCCAGCATGTTAGACATATTGACATGTACAAATTGTGGTTAAATATGGGGACATCATGGCATAATGTGAATGGGAAGATTTGGATTTTTGTGGATGCAGAAATTCAAGTAGAAATAATGAGAGATACAGAACAACTGTTATCCTGTAGATTCACTCATTTGGGTGATGGGCAAGAGTTGGTGCTTACAGTTGTTTATGCGAGTACTGATAGAAGTGGGAGAATAGCTCTATGGGAGGATCTATATGACATGTCTTCACACATCACCATCCCATGGCTTGTGGGTGGGGATTTTAATGTCATTACAGATGACATTGAGAAATTTGGGGGTCTTCCTGTACAGTTTGCAGAAACAGAGGATTTTAGACAATGTATAGACATTTGTCAACTGATGGATCTTGGTTTTACTGGAAGTATGTTCACATGGTGGAATGGGAGATCGGATGAGGCTTGTATATTTAAAAGACTGGACAGATGTTTGGGAAATCAGGCTCTGCAGAATTGTTTTCCTAATTTGGAGGTAGAGCATCTCATTAAACAAGGTTCTGACCACTCACCCTTGCTGGTAAATATGAGAGCAGATAGTAGACCAATTAGGAAATCTTTCAGGTTTCTTAATTTTTGGGTGGAGCATGAATCTTTTCTAGATGTAATCAAAGAAAATTGGGTGGAATCTTATGGCTCAGACCCCTTCTTTAACTTCCATAATAAGTTAAAAAAGGTGGGAAGAGCTCTCTCTAAGTGGAGTAGGGACACTTATGGTGATATCTTCAAGCAAATTGCAACTCTGGAGGAAGTGGTACAGGTGCATGAGCAAGAATTTGAACAGAATCCTACAGGGCTTAACAGGGAAAGGCTACAAAGGGTACAAGCTGATCTGATAAGGTTTTATGCTATTGAAGAAAAATTTTGGAGACAAAAAGCAGGGATGCTGTGGTTTCAGGATGGAGATAGGAACACAAAATTCTTTCATGCTCATGTCAATGGAAAGAGAAGAAAGCTACAATTACAGAGAATTCAAGATCATACAGGTACATGGCTGGACACTGAAGAGGAGATTGCACAGGAAGCAATCAGATTTTTCTCAGACCAATTCAAAAAGGAAAATATCCCTACAGATTTCTCTATGCTTGATAAGATTCCTAAAATGGTTACAGAAGAACAAAATCAACAACTCTATGAAATGCCAGATGAAGCAGAGGTGAAAAGAGCAGTTTTTGGTTTAAATGGAGACAGTGCAGGGGGTCCTGATGGTTTCACAGGAAGATTTTTCCAAGCTTGTTGGGAAATTATTGCAAATGACTTGGTGACCATGGTGAGATCATTCTTCTGTGGGCATGAACTCCCAAGGTATGTAACTTGTACCAATTTGGTTTTGATACCAAAGAAGAAAGAAATTAATACATTTTCTGATATGAGGCCAATCAGCTTGAGTAACATCACTAGCAAAGTTATTTCAAGAATCATTCATGAAAGACTGATATATCTGCTACCTGAGATCATTTCACCTCAGCAATCAGGATTTGTTAAAGGCAGGAGTATTGTAGAAAACATTCTGTTGGCTCAGGAAATTGTACATGATATTAGGATTAGAGGAAAGCCTGCAAATGTTGTCATTAAGCTTGACATGGAAAAGGCTTATGACAGAGTATCATGGTTATTTCTAACTAAAGTCCTGAGGAGAATGGGGTTTGGTGAATTTACTATTGATCTGGTGTTTAGAGTTATCTCAAATAATTGGTATTCCATTCTGATTAATGGGCAACCTCATGGATTCTTCAAATCATCTAGAGGAGTAAAGCAAGGAGATCCACTGTCCCCTACTTTATTCATTTTGGCTGCAGAATGTTTGTCTAGGGCTCTCAATACACTGCATACTGAGGATGAGTACAAGGAATATGGGATGCCAAAATGGAGTCCATATGTCAATCATTTGGCATATGCAGATGATACTATCATTTTCACCTCTGCTAATGAACAGTCTATGAGATTAGTGATGAAGACTTTGAGTAATTATGAGAAGGTGAGTGGTCAGAAGATCAACAAGCAGAAAAGTGTTGTTTATATGCATTATTTGACATCTCATAACATTAAGGAGCTGGTATTTTCTGTCACCCAGATTCCTAAAAAGGATTTTCCATTCACATATTTGGGTGTACCAATCTACTATGGGAGAAGAAGGAACATTCACTACAAGGAGATAATAGAAAAGATTCAGAATAGACTGAGTTCATGGACTGGTAAGCTGTTATCTATTGGAGGAAGGACAACACTGATTAAACATGTTTTACAGAGCATGCCTATACACCTACTATCCGCTTGTGACCCTCCTAGTGTTATACTTGCTCAGATTCATAGATTGTTTGCTAAGTTCTTTTGGAGCAACTCTGTGGGAAATTCAAGTAAGCACTGGGCAACTTGGACAACCTTATGTCACCCACAAGAAGAAGGTGGCATGGGGTTTAGAAGCCTACAAGATATATCTAAAGCCCTCTTTGCTAAACTGTGGTGGAACATGAGAACCAAACAATCCTTATGGAGAACTTTCATGAGTAATAAGTACTTAAAGAAGTTTCATGCTGTGATAGCCCCTAGCGGATCAGGTACTTATGTGTGGAAGAAGATGATTAAATACCGAGATGAGATGGAACATGAGATATGGTGGAAGCTTCAACAAGGTAATTCTTATTTTTGGTTTGATAATTGGACAGGACTGGGAGCCCTATACCATATTACTCCACCAGATTTTGAGTGTGATCCCACAATCATCCTTGTAAAAGAAACTGCAGAAGTGGGGCAATGGGATGAACAGTTGCTAAGAAGAATCCTTCCTGAGGATCTAGCAGACCATATTGTGCAGCACATTAATCCACCAAATGAAAATGGCCAAGCAGATAAGGCTTTCTGGAAATTAGATTCGAGGGGGAAATTCACAGTTGGGTCTGCATTTCAATTGCTCAGACAAAGAAAAGACCCCAGTAATTTGTATAAGCAGATGTGGATCAAAGGACTACCAATAAAGATATCTTTTTTTATGTGGAGATTTTGGAAGTTCAAGCTACCATTGGATGATAAGTTGAAGAAATGGGGACACCAATTCCCTTCCAGATGCTATTGTTGTCAACATCCAAAAGTGGAAGATACCTCCCATGTCTTTTTACACTCACCAACAGCTCAAGCCATCTGGAAGTATTTTTGTGGACCAGTGGGAATAAATACTGAGAATTTGCAAGTTACCCAAATAATTAACAGATGGTGGGATATGCCTAGTAGACTACATGCCAAATGCATCAACCAAGCTGTCCCTGCTATTATTATTTGGGAACTCTGGAAGAGGAGAAACACTATGAGACATGAAGGGAAGGTGTCAATCACAAAACTCATTTACCAGGTGATGCATACTTTGATTCAATTCATGAAGGTGAGAAGGAGAAATTTTAGGTATGCACCATATAGTTGGAGTGTGATTGTTGAGGCATTACAGAGATATTCTCCAAAGATAAGAGTAACACCGGTGACTTGGAGAACTCCAGATATTGGATGGATAAAAGTCAATACTGATGGAGCCTCAAGAGGAAACCCGGGTAGGAGTTCATGGGCCTTTTGTGTAAGGGATGAAAGGGGAGATGTGATACAAGCACAGGCTAGAGAAATAGAGGATCTTCAAAGCACCAACACCGAGGCAGAGGCCCTAGCCATTTTACAGGCTCTCAGGTATTTAAAAGACAGTCAATGGGATCAAATAAGGATAGAGACAGATTCACTTTTGCTGAAGAACTCTATTCAAAGGACATGGGAAATTCCTTGGCAAATCATTACTATGGTGGAAGAAATTTGGAGAATAAGTGAGGAAAAAGTGGTGGTGATAGAGCATATTTATAGGGAAGGAAACAAATTAGCAGATCACTTGGCTAATTTAGCTTTGGACACAGGGGACATACAATTCAATTCCTTTCATGACATGGAGAGCCACTGTAAAAGAATTGTGAACAGTGACAAATTACAGCTGCCCTGTCTAAGAATTAGATCATGTTAAGGAGACTGAATATAGGGGGAAGGTGGGAGAAAAGGAGGTCCTCACACTCAAATCCTTTGGGAGGAGAATGTGAAGGATTTGGTTTACACTAACTGTTTGCTAATGGTTGCAGGTACACAAACTAACATAAATAGAGGATTTTAATTCAACAGGTACCACAGAACAACCACACTGAAGGAATACCAACAAGCAGCGAAACACAATGTAATCAGGATGTTGAGAAGTTTTACCAGCATAAATTGCAACTGGTTGGAGGCACTTTTGACAAATGACATGAAGTGGAATTACTGCTCCAAATGATTGAGCACATGGAACACAACAGACCTCTTGAGTACACATGGGCATACAGTTTCTAGTTAGTGGTTGTTTCTTAGTTGGTGGTATTAGCACCCCGGGATGCTCATCCTACTGAGAACTGGTCATTAGTTAGAAAATGTACTGCCTTGGTGCATAGAGAAGGCCAAATATAGAGCATGTGAGATATAGAAACAGAAGTTCTTTATGGAGCAATTATTTCAAATTTCATTCTATTAGTAATTTTTTAACAATTTGTAATATCAAATTAAGACAAGTTATAAGTCTTAATTTGATCATTAGTTTAAATTTTGTATTTTCATTAGCCTTTTGGCTAGAGTTGTACAAATTTCTGGATTTTTTGATAAAATTTATAAAATTAGCCCTAGGCCAAAAGCCTAGTGGACTTTTATTAAAAAAAAAAAAAAAAAAAAAGAAATGTTAAATTTTCTGTGTGCCATTCATTTTACTTGAAAAAGTAGTTAAAACCAATTTTTCAAACATAAAAAACTCAACTTCAAGTGAAAGTGAAAAAATTGACTACAATTATAAAGCTAATCAATTTTTATTTTATTTTTAAAAAAGGTTCATTTTTTTTTTTTTTTTTTTGTGTAAGTCCATATATAAATGGGTTGCATAACAATTATATAAACTATAATATCCTCCTTTAAATAATAAGGTACACACCCACATCCTCCGCGACCTCAGCCCCCTACTTGGCCAGAAAAGACCGTACATATTGTATCACTATATATATATATATACACACACATATCTTTATTAGATACTCATATGCATATAATTGCAAATTAGCTTTATTCACATATTGTTCATCACAAGATAGATGCCAAAATGTCAAGCTCTGTTCTTGTAAAAGAAGCAGTTTTAATCACCCCTTCAGAGCCAACCCCAATACAAATTCTCCCACTTTCCGCTTTGGATTCTCAGCTATTTTTGCGCTTCACCATCGAATATTTGCTTGTTTACAAGCCCTCACGCCATGTGTTAGATAAATCGGCTACAGTCATCCGCATCAAGGCAGCACTCGGTCGAGCCCTGACCCCATACTACCCGTTAGCAGGGAGAGTCCGGACTCGAACCAATGGCTCAGGGCTGGAGGTGGTGTGTCGAGCCCAGGGTGCGGCTTTCTTACAAGCCGCATCCGATCTCACTTCGAAAGAATTCGAAGGAGCACCCCGCCACAAAACACAGTGGCGGAAGCTATTGTCGTTACAAGTGACGGACGTCCTTAAAGGGGCCCCACCGTTAGTCGTCCAGCTGACGTGGCTATCCGATGGATCCGCCACGTTAGGGGTCGGGTTCAATCATTGTATATGTGATGGAATTGGTAGTGCTCAGTTTCTCAACTTGTTCGCTGAGTTAGCTACTACCTGTAATACGCAAAAATTCACGGCTCAACCAATATGGGATCGTTTTCTCATGGATCCAAAACCATGTACTAAGCTTTACCAACAAAAAACCACAATAAATCATCCAGAGTTTAAGAAAGTTCCCGATGTTTGTGGCTTTGTTTCAAGATTCTCTCAAGAAAGACTAGCACCCACTTCAGTTACATTCGACAAAAGAAGAGTAAACGAATTGAAGAAACTGACATACAGCCAGTCCTTATACACTTCATTTGAAGTCCTCTCAGCTCATATATGGAAGAGTTGGGCTACATCATTAAAGTTACCACCCAACCAAACACTAAAGCTACTGTTCACCGTTAACATACGTAACCGAGTGAAACCTAGTTTGCCAAGTGGTTACTACGGCAACGGATTCGTCCTAGGATGTGCTCAAGCTTCTGCTAAAGACTTAGTGGAAAGAGGGTTAGGTTATGCAAGTGGATTAATAAAAAGAGCAAAGGAGAGAGTTGACGATGAGTACGTGAGACAAGTGGTGGAATCGGTGAGTTCGAGTGGAACGAGCCCAGACTCAGTGGGTGTGTTGATAATGTCACAATGGTCAAGACTGGGATTAGAGAAAGTTGACATAGGAATGGGGAGGCCAGTTGAGGTAGGACCAATTTGTTGTGATAGGTACTGTATATTATTGCCAGTGTATGATCAGAAGGATTCTGTGAAGGTAAATGTTGCTGTCCCTGCAAGCGCTGTTGATAAATATTTGTATCTTTTAAAAAGCATAGGCACCTGACAAATTTGACAGACGATATATGAAAATTTCAGATGAAATTTCTCGACTTTCACACTCCAAGCTCTTTAATGAGGAGTAGTACCTCTTTTTTGTTTTCGGATTTAATGAGGAGTACTAACATATGTTAGACTTTATGTGTACATCCAAGGAGGGAAAAAAAAGCAGTAAAATATGAAACTGTTGACTGTTGAAATTCTTTTGCTCTGTATATTTGAATCTTATATTTAGGCAATGGCACTTCCCCTGATTTAACCTTTTGTATAAAAATTGTAATTAGTGCTGGAGCATAAGAAATCTTGCTCCAGCCGAGTAGTTGAAGACATCTTTTTGAACACGCAACGCAAACATGCTTTAGGAGAGAGTAATGGTGGTTGTTATCCAATACTCTTTCCGTCTTAATTTATGTGGTGATATTTGATTAGACGTGAAATTACGAATGAAAGTAAGATTTTTAAATGTTTAGATATAAATTAAGTTATAAATATTTATGTGCCGATAAATCATCTCATAAAAAAAATATCATATAAATTGAGATTCGTGATGAAGGAAGTATTAATATGTTTGTGTGGTAACTTTACTATAACAGGAAAAAGGACATATGCCAACGAGAATTCGCAAAATAGAGCAGCACTACTATTACGAGAATTTGCAAAAGAGTCCAATTCTTGGGCCTTGCTAGTAGATTTAGCTTTTGGGCCTGGGAAGAAACTATTTCTGAGGAGGGTCTTTGGGGCCTAGTCTCGAGGATCTGCAGGGGCTTAGATTCGAGGATAAAGGACACAAATGACCGCTGGGCTCAAAATAAATTCACACCCTGATCCAAATTTTCCCAAATAAAAAAAGTAGCCCCTAAACAATTCCCATCCGGTAGCCAAAATCTATAGCAAGCCTTTTGTGGCGACTAAAAGTGACCACAAAAGATTTAAAAAGTCGCCACTAAAGGCTGGCCGGCCCAAGCGTTTTTTTTTTTTTTTAAAAGTCAGACTTTTTGTGGTGAGTCGCCACTAAAGGCCTGCTACAGAAAAATCAAGCTTTTTCGTGGCGAAAAAGTCTCCACTAAAGGTTAAATATCCCAAAACATGTATGATATGTGTATATTTAGTAAGAAATATTTTCAAAAAACTCTGAGACAATTTTTGTATATAATATGTATCATTTGTGTATAAAAATATGTATCAGTACCTATATGTAATGTATAGAAACTGTATAAAATATGAATCACTAAGTTATGTATCATTTTTGTATATGATATGTATCATTTGTGTATGTAATGTGTATTATAGAATAGAAAATTGTATCATTTTTGTATATAATATGTATCATTTTTGTATAGAAAGTGTATATATAATTTCAGCATGTGTATATAAACTGTATCAGTCTTGTATAGAAAGTGTATCATACATATAAAAAATGTATCATAGAAACCGTATCATTGTGGTATATAATATGTATCACTATTGTATATGTAAAAAAAAAATATCATATCATTATGTGTATAATAAATGTATAATTAACGTATAATTTATGTATAATTAATTCCGGCATATGTATATAAACGGTATCATTCTTGTATATAAAGTGTATATATAATTCCAGCATATGCATATAAACTATATCATTCTTGTATATACTACTAAATATACACATATTATACATATTTTGGGATATTTCTTACTAAATATACATATATTATACATGTTTTGGGATATTTAACCTTTAGTGGCGACTTTTTTAATTGTATACATAAAAAATGTATCATAGAAATCGTATCATTGTGATATATAATATGTATCACTATTGTATATGTAAAAAAAAATATCATATCATATTGTATAATATGTGTATAATAAATGTATAATTAACGTATAATTTATGTATAATTAATTCCAACATATGTATGTAAACTTATCATTCTTGTATATAAAGTGTATATGTATATAAACTGTATCATCTTGTATATAAAGTGTATATATAATTCCAGCATATGTATATAAACTGTATCATTCTTGTATATACTACTAAATATATACATATTTTGGGATATTTCTTACTAAATATACACATATTATACATGTTTTGGGATATTTAACCTTTAGTGGCGACTTTTTTAATTGCCACTAAAAAGCCTGATTTTTCTGTAGCAGGCCTTTAGTGGCGACTTTTTTGTGACGACTAAAAGTCTGAGTGTTTTTTAAAAAAGCCTTGGACTACTGGACCGGCTAGCGCTTGACATTATTTTGGGCCGAGCAGACTCGTGGGGTTATTAGGCCCAAATATTGGCCAAATTTGATATTACTTTGGCCTATTGGACATACAATGTCCTTTTTCCTAGATTCTAAATTTTAGGATTGGAAGCTTGCACTACACAACCACCGGATTAAGATCCCCTGCGGTACTTCTCTGTCCAGTTTCCTCCAGTGATACATTGGATGTCCTACAGTCCAAATTTATTGAATTAAAGTGACTCTAATTATGGTTAATTGTTTCCTCTCTCAACTCTCCAAGCAACCTACGTCTTCCCTGTCCAGAGAAGAGTTGACCAGCATAAAAAATTCTGGGTGACGAAGGAAGTATAGATCTCTGTCAATAGAAGTTGAAAAAGGTAAACTTCAATAAAGCAGGCAAATAAAATATGTAAGAAACATGTAAGGAAACTGAAATCATGGAGATTGTAGGGGAGTAAGGAATAGGAAGGGGCCTTTGAGGATGGTAGTGATAAACGTTAAAATGCTTCTGAAATCGAAGGATAAATGGGCTCAGCCTTATTCCTTTAGATTTTGAAGTTAAAGTTTATTTCAAGCAGATGTATATACTGAATTAAATGCAGGGATGTGAAATTTCTTTACAAAGTTATTGCCATATGAACACGAAAATTGTCATAAAGTTTCTCCGGTTAACGTTTACGACGGCGAGAGGTGAATAGGTGATGAAATGATTTCTCTTTTTATCAATGGAAGCCTTGCAATTTTAGTAATGAAGTGTGCAGGGGAGATTCTAGGTGTCCCGCTCATAGGTGAGAAAGGAAGAGAGAAAACAATAAACCATAGTTAGAGAGTCATTTTAATTCAATAAATTTGGACCATTTACCTTTAATTGGACAGGTGTAGGACATCCAATGCACCACTGGAGGAAACTGGGCAGAGAAGCACCGGATGGGATCTTAATCCCAGAACAACCTAACAGTTTTATATATATATATATATATATATATATATATATATATATATATATAAATTTTAATCAGTACGTAGTGTATAAATAATAATCTATCCGTTCTAATTTAAGTGTCTTACTTTGACTGAGCATCACATTTAAGAAATAAAAAAAGTCTTTCTAATTTAAGTGTCTTACTTTGACTGAGCATTAAATTTAAGAAATAAAAAAAGTCTTTTGAATCGTGTGCTCTTAAATTAAATATGTATATAATGTACTAAAATGTCATTTGAATCTTATTGTTTTAGTAGGCGTTTGTCCATAGGATTTGGAACTCCAATTTCAAGTTTTGATTTGAAATCATCGTTTGTTTATGAAACCTCCACAAACTTCAACTTCAATTTCAAATCATAATTTCAAATTTCAAATTCTCCAAAATGTTAGATTTCAAATTCCAAGTTGTGATTTCAAGTTTTTTAAAATGTAAAACTTGACCATAAGTTTATATTTTGTACAAAAAAAGACCATGCACGACGTGAAGAACTTGATCATACCATGCAGAAGAATTATATTAAAGAATAGTTAGCTATTACTATTATTGATTCTTTTTACAAGTGGATCTTTGTAAAATTATGTGTATTTGAAAGTTTATAATAGCATGTAATTGCAAGCATTTGTTTATAAAAGAAACATATAGATATACGATTTATTAAGCGGCATCTTAGGATATTCCGATATCTTGTTTATGAACTATGGTTTGCTCATTTAGTAAGATTGTATAAAAGTTGGGGAGGTTTTGATAGTTTTCACAAATTGTGGGTTTCATGTTTATGAGAGAAAATACAACTTAAGAAATCCAAATTGAATGTCCAAACAAAATTTCAACTTCAAATCAACCTAATTTTAAATTATGATTTGAAATCATGTCTAAATGGGCCCTTAAACTTGCCACGTATTTTGATTGAATTGTCAACTTACTAAATATAGAAAGAGACACTATTTTTGGAGCAAAGCAAAAAAAGAGGGTAAAATACTTAAATTGGAATGGAGGGAGTGTATAATTAATATTGTTTCCGTCCATTTTTACTTGTCCTGTAGAGATGTCCACTTTTATTGTATGTTAGCTTGATTTCAATTTTTTAGATGATTTATAATAATTAGAGGTGCCATAGTAAAAATGTCATTTTATATATTATTTTTTAATGTGTATGTCAAGTTAAACATGGACAAATAAAAATAGACGGAGGAAGTATAAAATAGCGTAATCTTTTAATAATAAAGAACAAAAATCCCAAACTTAAAAGAAACTTTAGGCTCATGAAGCTTTCTACTTCGTTTTTTCTCTTTTTGGTGTTACTTTTCAAATAAGGAGAGATTTATGAATACATAAAATTTAGTTTAATAGTTAAAAGTCCTATATATTAGGAAATATTAAATTACAATTTTGTGCGACATTCTTATTTGTGAACTAAGAAAGAATTAAATTTAATAGTCTTTTAATATAATGCATAACTTACAAAAATATTTAAATTATAACAAAATAAAATCTTAAAAAAAGTACAAATTCTAGTGAGAAGAAAAAGGAGTACCAACTTTACTTCTAATTTCTTAAGTTCTCTCTTTTAATTAATTTTTTTTCTTACTAAAATAATTAAATTATACAATAAAATCAAAAGAAACAAAGTAATTCTATAACAAAGAAATAAGATTCCTCAAGCGAGATAGTAATCGAAAGGATTTCTACTCCGACAAGTTAAAACTGCACAAAAATTGAATTTTCTATACATGATATACGATAAACAACATTAATATTAAATAACAACTGAAATTCTACGTACCTTGTGTTAATCATGAGATTGATATACACAGATGCCTTAAATAGGGAAGACATCAAACCTAAACCAAAAGAAACAAAGAAATTCTATAACAAAGAAATAAGATTCCTCAAGAAAGAGAGCAATCGAAAGGATTTCTACTTTGACAAGCTAAAACTGCATAATTGAATTCTCTATACATGATATACAATAGACAACATTAATATAAAATAGCCACCGAAATAGACAACATCATTATAAAATAGCAATTGAAATTCTACGTATTAATCATGAGATTGATATACACAGATGTCTTACGTAGAAAAGACATTAAACCTAAACACAAAAGAAACAAAGAAATAAGATTCCTAAACCTAAAAGGAGTCCCAAGACACAAAGTTTCTTTACGTGATAGTATTTCCGAAAGGATTGTAGCTCCTTTTATAGAATTAAATTAATGCTTAAAAATGGTAGAGAATAAAGACTCGTAACCTAAGAGGAAATATTCCTTCCGTAATTATTTGGAGTCCTAAATATAGGGAATTCTAATTAGTAGAGGAAGATTTTCTTTTCCCAAAAATAAACCAGCTCTTATATTTTTTCTTTTCCCAAAATTAGGTGAAATATTATAAAAATAATTAAATAATAAACGACTATTTTGTTTATTGTAGATTCTTGATTGTAGCTCCTTTTATAGAATTAAATTAATGCTTAAAAATGGTAGAGAATAAAGACTCCTAACTTAAGAGGAAATATTCCTTCCGTAATTATTTGGAGTCCTAAATATAGGGAATTCTAATTAGTAGAGGAAGATTTTCTTTTCCCAAAAATAAACCAGCTCTTATATTTTTTCTTTTCCCAAAATTAGGTGAAATATTATAAAAATAATTAAATAATAAATGACTATTTTGTTTATTGTAGATTCTTGATTGTAGCTCCTTTTATAGAATTAAATTAATGCTTAAAAATGGTAGAGAATAAAGACTCCTAACTTAAGAGGAAATATTCCTTCCGTAATTATTTGGAGTCCTAAATATAGGGAATTCTAATTAGTAGAGGAAGATTTTCTTTTCCCAAAAATAAACCAGCTCTTATATTTTTTCTTTTCCCAAAATTAGGTGAAATATTATAAAAATAATTAAATAATAATTGAAAAAATAGTAAACGACTATTTTGTTTATTGTAGATTCTTGATTGTAGCTCCTTTTATAGAATTAAATTAATGCTTAAAAATGGTAGAGAATAAAGACTCCTAACTTAAGAGGAAATATTCCTTCCGTAATTATTTGGAGTCCTAAATATAGGGAATTCTAATTAGTAGAGGAAGATTTTCTTTTCCCAAAAATAAACCAGCTCTTATATTTTTTCTTTTCCCAAAAATTAGGTGAAATATTATAAAAATAATTAAATAATAATTGAGAAAATAGTAAATGACTATTTTATTTACTGTAGATTCTTTTAATGAAGGGCAAAAATTTCAATATAAAAATAATTAAATAATAATTGAGAAAATAGTAAATGACTATTTTATTTACTGTAGATTCTTTTAATGAAGGACAAAAAGTTCAAACAACATTTTTAAGAACCTTCATGCTTTTAATATAGTATAGTTTAGGCCATGGTGCTTTCGGCCTTGATTTCCCGTTAGTATAAAACTAGTTAACTTTACTGCGCTTCGCGTGGTCACCAAAAACCTCATCAAACTTATAAATTATATTTTCTTTAACATTCGAATATTAAAGATCTATTTAGTTTTCAACTAACCTCGTCGTGTTTTACATTTTTCTCTAACTTTTTATCACCTGACCAGATTGAAGCAAGCAATGACTCTAGAGATTGTAAGTAAAGTTTTGAACCTATAACCGCACATTATAAAATATTTAAGGTGCGTTAGTGTCTTATATAAATAATACGTTACATTATAGGTCAAAAGTTATAGCATTAATGCTCTCATATAGTCCTGGAATCACCTTAATCAAATTAATAGAAATAATTTTCTGCTAGAGAACAAAAAATCTACAAATCACATGGTACTAACTTGGAAAACTTTCATCAATTTAAAAAATATAAACAATTAATGAAAACATTAGTTTGCGAAATGAAAAACATAGAAAAGACACAATATGATACCAAATCGCAAATAGGTGCAATCCAATTAACATATTCAACTCTTGTCAAACAGTATTAGTATAACATAACATAAACATATTTCATCTCTCATCATTTAATGATCCTATTTATATAGTGTCCAAGAATCATGTCTATTTTTCGTTTTACATAATTAATTAATCAACTCTAGATATTCTAACTATATATTATTTTTAAACTATATAGAAGCACGAGTGGGATCATTTTTGGTCGTCCGTTTTCGTCGTCCGTATTAAAAAATTATGGGCCCCATATATATTATTATTAAACAACAACTAATAATTAAAAAAAAATGCTCCATATATATTAAACAACAACTAATATTAAAAAAAAAAATTAGGCCCCATATTAAACACCAACCAGTAATAAAAAAATAAAAAAAATAGAGAAGAAAAAAAAGTGGATCCCATATTAACAAAATCAAGCAATATTAAAAAAACAAACAATGTTAAAAAAAAAAAGTGCTTAGAAAATCAAACAATTAAATCAATAATGATGGATTCATTGTCACATGCGTATCAACCCATTAGAGGGAGCAAATGAAATTATTGTACAGCAACATACTTAAAATACAAAAGTGCTTAGAAAATCAAAAAATTAAATCAATAATGATGGATTTATTGCCCCATATTAAACACCAGCTAGTAATAAAAAATAAAAAAAACGTGGATCCCATATTAACAAAATCAAGCAATATTAAAAAAAAAAAGTGAATCCCATATTAAAAAAACAAACAATGTTAAAAAAAAAGTGCTTAGAAAATCAAAAAATTAAATCAATAATGATGGATTCATTGCAACATGCGTATCAACCCATTAGAGGGAGCAAATGAAATTATTGTACAACAACATACTTAAAATACAAAAGTGTTTAGAAAATCAAACAATTAAATCAATAATGATGGATTTATTGCCACATGCGTATCAATCTATTAGTGGGAGCAAATGAAATTATTGTACAGCCAGTAATTAAAAAAAAAAAAAAAAAAAAAAAAAGGTGGAATCCTCCACATCCAAACTCACAGAAAAAAAAAAGTGGATCCCATATTAAAAAAACAATGTTAAAAAGAAAAAAATGCTTAGAAAATTAAACAATTAAATCGATAATGATTGATTCATTGCCACATGCGTCCCATTAGAGGGAACAAATGAAATTATTATACAACAACATACTTAAAATACAAAAGTGCTTAGAAAATCAAACAATTAAATCAATAATGATGGATTCATTCCCACATGCGTATCAACCCATTAGTGGGAGCAAATGAAATTATTGTACAACAACATATTTAAAATACTTATATATTAAAATAAGATAGAATTTAATTATTTTTTCATTTTTTCCTTGCTCTAATAAATGTGAAAAGAGATTAATGTCATAAAAGAAAAAATAATATTAAATGGAGATCAAATAATTAATAAGGTAAATTAGTGAAATTATAATTCTAATTGACGTTTTCTTAAAAAATCGCCTAAAAACTAACATGACAAGTAAAATGAGTTAAACAAAAAAGGCCACAAAAAAAAAGTGGACCCCATATTAACAAAATCAAGAAATATTAAAAAACCGTGTGAAAAATAACATGATAAGTAAAATGAGTTAAACAAAAAATATTTACAATTTCTACTTTGTTTCATTTTAAACATGTAAAATTAATATAATAATTTGAATTAGAATTATCCAAATCAAAATTTGATAAAAACATTATATGTATTACTTTACTATTACTGCTATATAGAAGAGCCGGTCTATAAAGGTAAGATCGTCGTCCGTGTTCAGTCCTACTTTTTTATTTAAGGGAAAAAAAATCCTTTGTGGTCCCACCCACTTTTTTATTTAAGGACAAAAAAATGACTTTTTATACTTTATATTACCAACTCTTCTAAAAAGTAGATAGAAATACTTTATTATATTTCTATTTTTCTACTATATAGAAGCATCGGTTTACCAATGCTTCGTCATCAGTCACTCTTAAAAGAAACAAAGGGAGGGTGGACCCCATCCTCTCCAAACTCATGAAAAAAAGTGGACCCCACCCTCTCCGAACTCATAAAAAAATGTGGACCCCATATTAAAAAAAAAGGCAACGTCAAAAAAAAAAAAAAAGGAACGTGCACCCCATATATTAAAAAATCAAATAATATTCATGTAATTCCCAAAGTATCCCCATCAAGTCAATAATAGTGGATTCATTGCCACGTGCATATTAACCCATTAGTGGGAGCAAATGAAATTATTGCACAACAAAAAACATGAACCCCATATTATTACTTTTCTTTAAAATATTTAATTGTTGTATTTGCTATTCCACCATGTCATTTCTTTGTTATGTTTACTAAACTAAATATACTTAAAATATATATATTTAAAAAATAAAATACAATTTAATTACTTTTTTATTTTTATTCTTACTCTAATAAATGTGAAAAGAGATTAATATCAAATGAATAATTCTAATTCACATTTCCTTAAAAAACCATTCAAAAAACAACATGACAAGTAAAATGAGCTAAACCGAGAATATTTACCAAAAATTAAAAAATAACATTTCTTCGTTTAAATAGAAAATCAATTTCTACTTTGTTTCGTTTTAAACATGTAAAATTAATTTAATAATTTGAATTAAAATTATCCAAATCAAAAATTGATAAAAAATAATAAGTATTTTACATCTTTAAATTAATCGAATTAAAATTGAAAGTATCAACTGATACTTAAACATTGCTATTATTTTATCTCAAAGAGAGGAAAATAGTTTTCTTTTAAACAAGTCTTCTCTTTTAAAAAGTATTTGTCACACCCCGACTGTAATAGGGTGTGATGGGCACCCGACCCCATACTCGGAGCCGAGCGAACCCGCTGACTCTTATTACGTACTTAATTTCCTTAGACTCTTGCATTAATAAGGAGTGGAAAACATAGTAAAGCTTTCAATTTTTTTTTCATCGTACTCGAATCAATATAATCTTTGATCATATTGACTTTATAACATAACATAAAATGACACATAGGTTAGTGGAGCCATTCACAATACCGACATCTTATACCCATGACTCTGTCTGCAAAGTCTCTAACATTTATCAGACATCGTAGCACATGTACTCTGACTCGGTAGCACTCCAGGAACAAGTGGAGCTTGCCAACTCTGCTGGAATATCTTCTATATTAGCTTCAACTCATCTGGGTGTACCTGCGCGGCATGAAACGCAGCCCCCGAAGAAGAGGGGGTCAGTACGAGCAATGTACTGAGTATGTAAGGCATGAATAGTAACATAACGAGAACATACAGTATGAATAATAATATAATGAGTTTATAGAGCATATAGTAGATAAGAGAGTAACCTGTACATATGAGTGCCCTTTTAGGACGGATGCCATGCATGCTTAATGCTGCGGAACGTGCAGCCCGATCCATACGTGCATATACTATATCATATTGCTGCGGAACGTGCAGCCCGATCCATATGTGCATATATTACTCTGCTTTCTCGGAAAACATTTCTTTTCATATATATAGAAAATAAAATACATCATATTGCCGAGGCGTCGGCTCCGATCCATTTAACCATATATCCCGCGTCCGGGCATCCCGCGTCCGGGACGATATCATGTATCATACTCCAACTGATCAGGTGGCTGTGCGTCTATAGCGCCTTTCCTTTCCCCATCTTCCTCTTATACGTATACATATACTGATAACATATACATAGCATGCATGAGAGCCCAGAGAAAATCATATCTTCTTCGGAGTGACGTAAGGTCGGTAACCTCCGATTATATTATGGAATAGCCATGGGCATCGTGTCTCACCTTGAAGGGACAATTAATATAAGGCGAGACTATCAATGGAGAGTGTAATCATAATAAAACATAGAATCAGATCATAAGGCGTCATTTCATATACTTGAAGCCTTTAAAATAGTCATTATCATAATAGAGTTGAGAAATCAAGAAATAACTTAACATTTTCATATTGTCATATTAATGGTAGGAACATATTGTCAACATATCTGTCATAGACATTTCCTCATATTTAACGTCATCGATGTCATTGTAATACATATCCATCATTTTTGTCATAAAAGCTTACAATATCATAAACCTTTGTTTTGGAAAAATACGAACATTTGAAAAACGTTGACGGGTTATCGGGAAAGTAATCATACCTTAGAATCATAGACATCTAACTTTTAAAAACAAGTAAGATATGGAGACAAATTTTAAATTCATAATATCGGGATCATGCCTTTGAAATAAAAGGGACGAGCCTTAACATACCTGTTCCACGTCCTATTAGCTACGCTTATGTGTCCGAGCTTGTAAGTCTACATTTAAGATAATTCACACTAATGTTAGCCTTTTCATCTTACACTTGTACCATAATTCAAATTATACTATTTTATATTCTGCCGAAAATCGGGCAGCATCTCCCCTGTTTATATGCCTAGCCCAAATTTTTAATTCAGCAGCCAACAACAACAACAACAATACCAACATCGATTATAATGTTTTCAACTCCAAAATATCTCATAAAACAGCCCACACGCTGTTTTCCAATTTTCATAACTAATTAACTCAGTATACAATTATTTAATCGCGTATTCTTCGTAAATAAACTAGTATTAGCACAAATAGAAAGAGATTCATACCTTTCTCCCTTTAATATTTCTTAATCTCCACTTTTCCATGCTAAATTTAGGCCACCACACACTGTTATATGATTCTGCACCAATAATTATACACTACCCGGACTGGAATTGGGAAATTATACCTGGTTTTGGGCAAAATTTTGGTTGGGGAGTTTGGGAGAACTCTCCAGATTTTTGGAGAGTTTTGGGGTGTGTTTTTCGTGTGTTGATCTGAAAATGAGGGGGGTTTCCCCCTTTTTATGACGTTTGGAAGCTGCCAGAAACTACTGGAAAATTGCTCATCGCGTTTGCGCTGCCTTCTGGCGCGATGTTCGTTCAGTAAAATGGTCATAAAGTTTGATCCCGATATCGTATGAGGGCCCACGACCTATGGTTGGAAAGCTAATTCAATTATATACAACTTTTATTTCTGGGGTTTTCCCAAATTCCAAACTTATAATGCCGTTTTTGCCCCTCCAAGTCGGATCACCCAAACATGTTTTCTTAAATCGTCCTTTTGGAGGGTCTACACTCATTTTTAGCTTATGGGTCCTTCTTAGGACCTACTCAACTTTCCATATACTACTCACGTGTCCCTTCTCACGTCTTTCACAAAACTCCGACATATGGGCCCCACTTAGCTTGCAGCAACGAGGGCTTTTCGTCAAATAACATATAAACTAATTTACACCATATGGTCTCCCAATGTCATATATATGTTATTATTAACTTCTTATAACACAACCTTCATTCCATACTTGATTATCGAATTTTGTTCAGCGCGTTCGCGCTGTAATGGCCCTTTGGCCCATACTAAGCCGTCTACAGTTTTCGGTAACTCAAAATTTTTCCGGGGTGTAACAGTATTAATAAATTTCGTAGCAAACACGAATATAATAAAGTTTCAGATACGGAGCACAAACTATAATGTTATATTAATCGTATTTGGAACATAGTGTGTGTATATATATATATATATATATATATATATATATATATATATATATATATATATATATATATATATATATATTATCACTATCTAAACACAACTACATATATATAGATACACTATAATCCGAAGTGTTGGATCCGTGCGCAGCACGGGCATAGGCCATCTAGTTATTATTTCTACTATATTAGAAGCACCGGTTGGTGCTTCTTTCGTCGTCCGTGTGTGGACCCCCCCCCCCCCCCCCCCCCGCCCACCAACACCAACATAAAAAAAAATAAAAAAAATTGGGCCTTATATTAAACAGGCCCTAAAAAAAATTGTAAAAAATAAATAAAAAATTGTGGGCCCCATATTCAACAACATCCAGTATTAAAAAAAATTGTGGGCCCATATTAAACAACATCCAGTATTAAAAAAAAAGTGGAACCCACCACATCCAAACTCACGGAAAAAAAATGGACCCCATATTAACAAAATCAAGCAATAGTGAAAAAAAAAGTGAATCCCATATTTTTGGGCCCCATATTAAACAGGCCCTAAAAAAAATTATAAAAAAAAAATGTGGGCCCCATATTCAACAACATCCAGTATTAAAGAAAATTGTAAAAAAAAATTATGGGCCCCATATTAAACAACATCCAGTATTAAAAAAAAGTGGAACCCACCACATCCAAACTCACGGGAAAAAAAAAGTGGACCCCATATTAACAAAATCAAGCAATATTGAAAAAAAAGTGAATCCCATATTTAAAAAACAAACAATGTTAAAAAAAAATGTGAGTCCCATATTAAACACGATGCGTATTCATAGCAAACACTAATATAATAAAATTTTAAATACGGAGCACAAACTACAATGTTATATTAATCGTGTTTTGAACATAGTATCCCATATTGACAAAATCAAGCAATATATAAAAAAAAATGAATCCCATATTAAAAAAATAAACAATGTCAAAAAAAAGTACAGACTTTGTATTCTTAGCAAACACTAATATAATAAAGTTTTAGATACGGAGCTCAAATTACAATGTTATATCAATCATGTTTTGAACATAGTATATATAAGAAAAAAAAATTGGGTCTCATATTAAACAGGCCCATAAAAAAAAATTGTGGGCCCCATATATATTGACCCCATACTAAACAACATCAAGCAATATATAAAAAAAAAAGTGGAACCCACCATCTCCAAACTCACGGTAAAAAAAGTGGACCCCATATTAATAAATTTTTGACATATTCAAAAAAAATAATGTCAAAAAAGACTTTGTATTCGTATTAAACACTAATATAATAAATTTTTAGATACGGAGTACAAACTACAATGTTATATTAATCGTGTTTTGAACATAGTATATATATATATATATATATATATATGCATAAAAATAATGCAAATTAATAATGTCAAAAAAAAAAGTGCACCCCATATTAAAAAATCAAACAATATTCATGTAATTTCCAAAGTATCTCATTAAGTCAATAATGATAAATACATTACCGTGTGCGTATCAATCCATTAGTGGGAGCAAATGAAATTATTGTACAGTAACATACTTAAAATACTTATATATTAAAATACGATAGAATTTAATTATTTTTTCATTTTTTTCTTACTCTAATAAATGTGAAAATAATTGTGGGCCCCATATTAAACACCATGCATATTTGTAGCAAACACTAATTTAATAAAGTTTTAAATGCGGAGCACAAACTACAATGTTATATTAATCGTGTTTTGAACATAGTATCCATATTAACAAAATCAAGTAATATATATATATATATAAAAAGGTGAATCCCATATTAAAAAAATAAACAATGTAAAAAAAAAAGTGCAGACTTTGTATTCTTAGCAAACACTAATATAATAAAATTTTAGATACGGAGCACAAATTACAATGTTATATCAATCGTGTTTTAAACATAGTATATATATATATATATATATATATATATATATATATATATATATATATATATATATATATATATATATATATATATTATACATAAAAATAATGCAAACTAATAATGTTCAAAAGGGTGGGCCCCATACTAAACGACACCAAGCAATATAAAAAATAAAAATAAAAAAAGAATAAACTATATAAAGCATGGGTTTAGACCCATGCTTCATCGTCCGTTGTACCTTTAAAAAAAAGGAAGAAACAAAAGTGGAACTGACCACATCCAAACTCACGGGAAAAAAAAAGTAGACACCATATTAACAGAATCAAGCAATATTAAAAAAAAAAAATTGAATCCCATATTAATAAAACAAACAATGTTAAAAAATAAATGCTTAGAAAATCAAACAATTAAATCAATAATGATGGACTCTTTAGAATAAGGAAAAAATCAATTTCTACTTTGTTTCGTTTTAAACATGTAAAATTAATTTAATAATTTGAATTACAATTATCTAAATCAAAATTTGATAAAAAATAATAAGTATTTTACACCGTTAAATTAATCGAATTAAAATTGAAAGTGTCAACTGATGCTTAAATATTGCTATTGTTTTATCTCAAAGAGAGGAAAATAGTTTCTTTTTAAACAAGTCTTCTCTTTTAAAAAGTATTAATAAATTTTCGTAGCAAACACGAATAAAATAAAGTTCTAGATACGGAGCACAAACTACAATGTTATATTAATCATATTTTGAACATAGTATATATATATATTATCATTATCTAAATACAACTACATATACATAGATACACTATAATCCGAAGTGTTGGGCCCGTGCGCAGCACGGGCATAGGCCATCTAGTTTTTACTACTATATAGAAGCACCAGTTGGTGCACTTTTTCGTCGTCCATTTGTGGGCCCCACCATAAAAAAAGTTGTGGGTTCCACGTACACTAAACAACAACAAAAAAAAAAATGGAAAAACACCCACATCAAGAACAAAGAGGAAGAAACACTAGATTTCAATAACCAAGAATTAAAAAACAAAATATGAAATACAAACCCATAAATAGGGAAGATGGAGAGGAGAAGGAGAAGGACCAAAATGACCAGCAGCGGCAACATCCAATAAACTCTAAATTCAGTACATGCAACTTTACTTCAACCCAAACACCTAATAAATCAGCAAAATCGAAAGAAAAATCAAACCAATCGAATGAAAAATCGGCAAATAATATCTAAAATCAAAACAAAAAATCCAAGCATTCTCGTGGGAGAACGTACGATAACATTGGAAAAAAACTTAAACATGAACATTGGAAGAAGGAGAAATTCAAAAGAAATAAAAGAAGAAAAGAAAGAGGCCGTGGGCACAGAGGGTACATTGTGAGGCCTTCCAAGTTCCATGAATATGAACAATAAGCTCACTTTTTAGAGCACCAACAGAAGAGGAGTACGTGTGGTTTGCTAAAAAATAAAGAGCAATACACGTGTTTAATAGAAATAGGTCAAAGATATGTACTAAATAGACGGGCCAAACATAAAAGTACCATTCATATTACTTTTGGTACCATAAATGAATGCAGTGTTCGTCCCATCCAAGTCTCATTTATATTAATCGTGTTTTGAACATAGTATCCCATATTGACAAAATCAAGTAATATTAAAAAAAATGAATCCCATATTAAAAACCAAACAATGTCAAAAAAAAAATGCAGACTTTGTATTCGTAACAAACACTAATATAATAAAGTTTTAGATACGAAGCACAAACTACAATGTTATATTAATCGTGTTTTGAACATAGTATATATATATATATGTGCATAAAAATAGTGCAAACTAATAATGTCCAAAAGGTTGGGCCCATACTAAACAACACCAAGTAATATAAAAAATAAAAAAAATAAAAAAAGAAACTATATAAAGCATGGGTTTAAACCATGCTTCGTCGTCCGTTGTCCCTTAAAAAAAGGGTGGGCCCCATACTAAATAACACCGAGCAATAAAAAAAAAAGAAAAAAAAGAAAAACTCACCATCTCCAAACTCATGGAAAAAAAAGTGGATCCCATATTATCAAAATCAAGCAATACCAAAAAAAAAACTGAACCCCATATTAAAAAAATATAATGTTAAAAAAAAAAGTGTTGACTTTGTATTCGTAGCAAACACTAATACAATAAAGTTTTAGATACGGAGTACAAACTACAATGTTATATTAAACGTGTTTTGAACATAGTATATGTATATATATTATATGCATAAAAATAGTAAAAACTAATGTTATATTAATCGTGTTTTGAACATAGTATATATATATATATATATATATATATATATATATATATATATATATATATATATATATATATATATATATATATATATATATATGCATAAAAATAGTGCAAATTAATAATATGTAAAAAAAAAAGTGCACTCCATATTAAAAAATCAAACAATATTCATATAATTTCCAAAGTATCTCATTAAGTCAATAATGATGGATTCATTGCCACGTGCGTATCAATCCATTAGTGCGAGCAAATGAAATTGCTTTTCTTCAAAAGATTAAGTAGTCAAACCATACAATTTTCTTTCTTTTTTTATATTAGCCTGAGATCTAATCTAGATATTAAACTGTTGTATCTGCTATTCCGCCATGTAATTTATTTGTTATGTTTACTAAAATAAATATATTTAAAATATTTATATTTTAAAATAAGATAGAATTTAATTATTATTTTTATTTTTATTCTTACTCTAATAAATGTGTAAAGACATTAATGTCGTCAAAAAAAATATATCAAATGGAGATCCAATAATGAATAAGGTAAATTAGTCAAATTATAATTCTAATCGACGTTTTCTTAAAAAACCATACAAAAGACAACATGACAAGTAAAATTAGCTAAACTAAGAATATTTACCAAAAATTAAAAAATAGTATTTCTTCGTTTAAATAGAAAATCAATTTCTACTTTGTTTCGTTTTAAACATGTAAAATTAATTTAATAATTTGAATAGAATTATCCAAATCAAAAATTGATAAAAAATAATAACTATTTTACACCTTTAAATTAATCGAATTAAAATTGAAAGTAGCAACTAATGCATAAATATTGTTATTATTTTATCTCACAGAGAGAAAAATAGTTTCCTTTAAAACAAGTCTTCTCTTTTAAAAAATATTGATAAATTTGCCGATTTTGTATTTGTAGCAAACATTAATATAATAAAATTTTAGATACGGAGCACAAACTAGAATGTTATATTAATCGTGTTTTGAACATAATATATATATATATATATATATATATATATATATATATATATATTATTTTTTTTGTTTTTTTTCTACCCTTTAGAAGAGCCAGTTTAAGAGGCACTTTTTCGTCGTCCGTCTGTGGGCCCCGACAAACACATGGTTCAGTTTTTGGACTATGTGCTACATTTAACGTACCAATAAATTCCTCATTACTTTTCATTCCCTTCTCTTTTAATTAAAATAAATTCCCTTGATGTCCCACCCTAAAAGCTAAGACGTATTCGTAGCTTTCTGTATAATTCTAGAATCACCTCAACTTTACCTTTTCTCATCTTCCATTCCATCGCCATGTCTATAGAATTCTCTTAGATTTTACTGGTAGTGGATGCTCATTAA
Source organism: Lycium barbarum (assembly GCF_019175385.1). Taxonomy (NCBI): domain Eukaryota; kingdom Viridiplantae; phylum Streptophyta; class Magnoliopsida; order Solanales; family Solanaceae; genus Lycium; species Lycium barbarum. The sequence goes on from NC_083345.1 coordinate 84,162,084, forward strand.
CAACTAATGATATTAACAACAACTAAAAAAAAAAAAAAATTGTGGGCCCATATATATTAAACAACAACTAATATTAAAAAAAAATGCAGCCCCATATTAAACATCAACCAAAGAAAAAAAGTGGAACACACCACATCCAAACTCACGGGAAAAAAAAAGTGGACCCCATATTAACAAAATCAAGCAATATTAAAAAAAACGTGAATCCCATAATAAAAAAAAATGTTAAGAAAAAAATACTTAGAAAATCAAACAATTAAATCAATAATGATGGACTCATTGCCACATGCGTATCAACCCATTAGTGAGAGCAAATGAAATTATTGTACAACAACATAGTTAAAATACTTATATATTAAAATAAGATAGAATTTAATTACTTTTTCATTTTTTCCTTACTCTAATAAATGTGAAAAGAGATTAATTTCATAAAAGAAAAAATAATATTAAATGGAGATCAAATAATTAATAAGGTAAATTAGTGAAATTATAATTCTAATTGACGTTTCCTTAAAAAACCGCATAAGAAACAACATGACAAGTAAAATGAGTTAAACAAAAACTATTTACTAAAATTAAAAAATAGAAGTTCTTCATGGCCCCATATTAAACACCAACCATTATTAAAAAAAACACGAGAAGAAAAAAAAGTGAAACTCACCACATCCAAACTCACGGGAAAAAAAAGACCCCATATTAACAAAATCAAACAATATTAAAAAATAAAAGTGAATCCCATATTAAAAAACAAAACAATGTTAAAAAAAAAAAGTTCTTAGAAAATCAAACAATTAAATCAATAATGATGGATTCATTGCCACATGCGTATCAACCCATTAGTGGGAGGAAATGAAATTATTGTACAACAACATACTTAAAATACTTATATATTAAACTAAGATAGAATTTAATTACTTTTTCATTTTTTCCTTACTCTAATAAATGTGAAAAGAGATTAATGTCATAAAATAAAAAATAATATTAAATGGAGATCAAATAATTAATAAGGTAAATTAGTGAAATTATATTTCTAATTGACGTTTCCTTAAAAAACCGTGTAAAAAACAACATGACAAGTAAAATGAGTTAAACAAAAACTATTTACTAAAAATTTAAAAATAAAATTTCTTCATTTAAATAGAAAATCAAATTTCTACTTTGTTTCATTTTAAACATGTAAAATTAATATAATAATTTGAATTAGAATTATCCAAATCAAAATTTGATAAAAAAATTAAATGTATTACTTTACTATTACTACTATATAGAAGAGTCGATTTATAGAGACAAGATCATCGTCCGTGTTTGGTCCTACTTTTTTATTTAAGGGCAAAAAAATGACGTTTTATACTTTATATTACCAACTCTTCTAAAAAGTAGATAGAAATACTTTATTATATTTCTATTTTCTACTATATAGAAGCATCAGTTTACCCATGCCTCGTCGACAGTCACTCTTAAAAAAAAAAAGGTGGACCCCACCCTCTCCAAACTCATGAAAAACAAAAGTACACCCCACCCTCTCCAAACTAATGAAAAAAAAAGTGGACCCCATATTAAAAAAAAAAAACGTGCACCCATATATTAAAAAATCAAACAATATTCATGTAATTCCCAAAGTATCCCCATCAAGTCAATAATAGTGGATTCATTGCCACATGCATATTAACCCATTAGTGAGAGCAAATGAAATTATTGCACAGCAAAAAAACATGGACCCCATATTATTACTTTTCTTCAAAATATTTAATTGCTGTATTTGCTAATGTGAAAAGAGATTAATATCAAATGAAGATCAAATAATGAATAAGGTAAATTAGTTAAATTCTAATTCTAATTCACGTTTCCTTAAAAAACCATGCAAAAGACAACATGACAAGTAAAATGAGTTAAACCGAGAATATTTACCAAAAATTAAAAAATAAGATTTCTTCGTTTAAATAGAAAATTAATTTCTACTTTGTTTCGTTTTAAACATGTAAAATTAATTTAATAATTTGAATTAGAATTATCCAAATCAAAATTTGATAAAAAATAATAATTATTTTACACTTTTAAATTAATTGTATTAAAATTGAAAGTATCAACTGATGCTTAAATATTGCTCAAAGAGAGGAAAATAGTTTTCTTTTAAACAAGTCTTCTCTTTTAAAAAGTATTAATAAATTTTCGTAGCAAACACGAATAAAATAAAGTTTTAGATATGGAGCACAAACTACAATGTTATATTAATCGTATTTTGAACATAGTATATATATATATTATCACTATCTAAATACAACTACATAGATATAGATACACTATAATCTGAATTATTGGGCCCGTGCGCAGCACGGGCATGGGCCATCTAGTATATATAGAAGAGTGAGTTTTACTCACTTTTGTCGTCTGCTTCGTCGTCATGGGTGGGCAATTTCGAAATTTCATATTTACATGCTTTTTAACCATTGTACTTTATGGTATTCTGTAGGTACTATTCCTTTTAAAAGTATGGGCCCACTTGATTTCTTTACTTCACACGCTTTTGCAGGCATTTGACAAATGCTTTTTGGCCATATGGGCTCCACTTGACTTTGCAATTACAAATGACAATTTTGGCTATTTTCTAATGCTAAGAACTGAAATATACGGATTACAGTTCAAATAAATTACTACTTTGTTTTATTTTATGTCATTTTGGTGCTTCCTCTTTTAACTGTTAATTTGCTTTATGCAAGGGCTACATAGTGTTCCTTTTTCATTTGGCAAAATTTAGTTCTACATTAACAATATCTGTTTAGTAAATCCTTTTTATTTATTTCAAATTCATACTTATAAATAATTGAATTTAGAAAGAGATGATGGCATGAAACTCGGTAGGAGAAGGTGTATTTCAAACCTTTCAATTGCAGAACCAAACTAAGAAAGTCATATATGAGAGAAGCAGACTAAGTAAAATAATTTATTGATATTTTCAATTAATTGAATTATAATACTTTCTATAATAAAAATTTCATAATCATATTACTAAGAGGTACTCTCTTTGTCCTAATTTGTGTGATATAATTTGACTAGGCACGAAGTTTAAAAAAGAAAAGAAAGATCTTTAAAAAAGTGTGGGCCCCACCTAAACATCAACCAATATTAAAAAAAAGTGTGGGCTCCAACTAAATCAAGCAATATTAAAAAAAATGAATCCCATATAAAAAAAAAAAACAATGTAAAAAAAAATGCATCTCATATTAAAAAATCAAACAATATTTATGTAATTTTCAAAGTATCTCATAAAATCAATAATGATGGATTCACTGCCACATGCGTATCAATCCATTAGTGGGGGCAAATGAAATTATTATACAACAACATACTTAAAATAATTATACATTAAAATAAGCTAGAATTTAATTACTGTTTCATTTTTATCGTTACTCTAATAAATGTGAAAAGAGATTAATATCAAATGGATATCAACTAATGAATAAGATAAATTAGTCAAGTTATAATTTTAATTCACGTTTCCTTAAAAAACCATGCAAAAGACAACATGACAAGTAAAATGAACTAAACCGAGAATATTTACCAAAAATTAAAAAATAGCATTTCTTCGTTTAAATAGAAAATCAATTTCTACTTTGTTTCGTTTCAAACATGTAAAATTAATTTTATAATTTGAATTAGAATTATCCAAATCAAAATTTGACAAAAAATAATAAGTATTTTACAACTTTAAATTAATCGAATTAAAATTGAAAATATCAATTGATGCTTAAATATTGCTATTGTTTTAACTCAAAGAGAGGAAAATAGTTTTCTTTTAAACAAGTCTTCTCTTTTAAAAACTATTAATAAATTTTCGTAGCAAAAACGAATATAATAAAGTTTTAGATACGGAGCACAAAACTCATGCTTCGTGTATATATATATATATTATCACTATCCAAATACAATTACATATACATAGATACACTATAATCTAAAGTTTTGGGCCCGTGCACAGCACGGGCATAGACCACCCATGCTTCGTCGTCCGGGAAAACAAAAAGGTGTGGGCCCCACCTAAACATCAACCAATATTAAAAAAAAGTGTGGACCCCAACTAAATACCAAACAATATTAAAAAAAAAAGTGGAACCGCCATCTCCAAACTCACGGAAAAAAGTGGACCCCGTATTAACAAAGTCAAGCAATACTAAAAAAAATGATTCTCATATTAAAAAAGAAACCATGTAAAAAAAAAAGTACCTCCCATATTAAAAAATCAACTATATTTATGTAATTTCTAAAGTATCCCATTAAATCAATAATGATGGATTAAAAAAGTGGACCCCATATTAACAAAATCAAGCAATATTAAAAAATGAATCCCATATTTAAAAAACAAACAATTAATTTCTAAAGTATCTCATTAAATCAATAATGATGGATTGAAAAAGTGGACCCCAAATTAACAAAATCAAACAATATTAAAAAAATGAATCCCATATTAAAAAAATAAACAATGTAAAAAAAAAAAGTGCATCGCATATTAAAAAATCAAAAAATATTTATGTAATTTCCATAGCATCTCATTAAATCAATAATGATGGATTCATTGCCACATGCGTATCAATCCATTAGTGGGAGAAAATAAAATTATTGTACAACAACATACTTAAAATACTTATATATTAAAATAAGATAGAATTAATTACTTTTTCATTTTTTCCTTACTCTAATAAATGTGAAAAGAGATTAATGTCATAAAAGAAAAAATAATATTAAATGAAGATCAAATAATTAATAAGGTAAATTAGTGAAATTATAATTCTAATTGACTTTTCCTTAAAACATCGTGCAAAAGAAAACATGACAAGTAAAATGAGTTAAACCAAAAATATTTGCCAAAAATTAAAAAATAGTAGTTCTTTATTTAAATATAAAATCAAATTTCTACTTTGTTTCATTTTAAACATGTAAAATTAATATAATAATTTGAATTAAAATTATCCAAATCAAAATTTGATAAAAACTAATAGGTATTGTTTAGGCCCAATCTACAATAGAATATTTTACACTTTTAAATTAATCGAATTAAAATTTAAAATATCAACGGTTTCCTTTTGAATAAGTCTATTAATAAATTTTTGCCAACTTTGTATTCGTAGAAAACACTAATATAATAAAGTTTTGGATACGAAGCACAAACTACAATGTTATATTAATCGTATTTTGAACAATATATATATATATTACTTTACTACTATATAGAAGAGCCAGTTTATAAGCAAGATCGTCGTCCGTCTTTTGGTCCCACTTTTTTATTTAAGGGCAAAAAAATCCTTTGTGGTCCCACCCACTTTTTTATTTAAGGGCAAAAAAATGACATTTTATACTTTATATTACCAACTCTTTTAAGAAGTAGATAAAAATACTTTATTATATTTCTATTTTTCTACTATATAGAAGCATCAGTTTACCCATGCTTTGTCCTCAGTCACTCTTTAAAAAAAACAAATTTGCTTCTATAAAAAAAGTGCTTCTATATAGTTATTAAAAAAAAAAAAGGTGAACCCCACCCTCTCCAAACTCATTAAAAATAAGATTGATCCCACCCTCTCCAAACTCATAAAAAAAAGTGAATCCCGTATTAAAAAAAAGCAATGTAAAAAAAAAACGTGCACCCCATATATTAAAAAATCAAACAATATTCATGTAATTCCCAAAGCATCCCCATCAAGTCAATAATAGTGGATTCATTGCTACATGCGTATTAACCCATTAGTGAGAGCAAATGAAATTATTGCACAGCAAAAAACATGAACCTCATATTATTGTTTTTCTTCAAAAGGTTTAGTAGGCAAATACATACAATTTTCTTTCTTTTCTTATATTAGCCTGAAATCTAATCTAGATATTTAATTGTTGTATTTGCTATTCCGCCATGTCATTTATTTATTATGATTACTAAAATAAATATACTTAAAATATTTATATTTTAAAATAAGATAGAATTTAATTAATTTTTCATTTTTATTCTTACTCTAATAAATGTGAAAAGAGATTAATATCAAATGGAGATCAAATAATGAATAAGGTAAATTAGTCAAATTATAATTCTAATTCACGTTTCCTTAAAAAATCATGCAAAAGACAACATAACAAGTAAAATAAATTAAACCGAGAATATTTACCAAAAATTAAAAAATAGCATTTCTTCGTTTAAATAGAAAATCAATTTCTACTTTGTTTCATTTCAAACATGTAAAATTAATTTGATAATTTGAATTAGAATTATCCAAATCAAAATTTGATAAAAAATAATAAGTATTTTACACCTTTAAATTAATCAAATTAAAATTGAAAGTATCAATTGATGCTTAAATATTGCTATTGTTTTATCTCAAAGAGAAGAAAATAGTTTTTTTTAAACAAATCTTCTCTTTTAAAAAGTATTAATAAATTTTCGTAGCAAACACGAATATAATAAAGTTTTAGATACGGAGGACAAAACCCATGCTTCGTGTATATATATATATATATTATCACTATCCAAATACAACTACATATACATAGATACACTATAATCTAAAGTATTGGGCCCGTGCACAGCACGGGGACCATCTAGTAATTATTAGAATAGTAAGATCCGACCTTTACATAAGTTATAATTGAAAAGAATATGTACAGACTTGTCATTACTTTTGAAAGGGGAGAAAAAATATGCGGCTTTTTAAATTGTTTCATAATTAATATGGAGAAATGGAGAAAAATGCCAAAAAAAAAGTAAAAAAAGTAAAATACAATTGTTGATTTGAGAGGTGTCACATTAGCTTTAATATATATAGTCTTTTTCTTTCATCTGTCCACTATTTGATCTTTTCCTTTTCCCTGCAAGAAACAATATATCACAAATTGATAAACTATAAATAAGAATTGTAACAAAATAAACTAAAATCCCACATGTTAACCATCACCAACTAGTTTGCAAAACACACCTCAACTATCAGTTTTCAGGTGTGTTTTAAAGGTTAGTTGATGATAGTTTAGGTAGGAAAAATGAACAACTGATAGTTGAGGTGTGTTTTGCAAACTAATTGGTGATAATTTAGGTAGGAAACTGTCACACCTGATAGTTTAGGTAGAAAACTAAAAAAAATGTGATACTTGAGGTGTGTTTTTGACCATTATCTCACAAATAATTTACTGAATGAGAATACCTCTAAATCAGATCATAAACGGTATTTCTGATATTAAACAGAATATGTTTAAGACCAAAAAAAAAAAAACCTAGCGCACAACACACAGAGAAGAGGACACAGGAGGCCAGGAAAAAAGAATAAGAGGATGCTATATATAGTGCGAAAAATAGAGTATCAAGTGATAGACTATGTAATAGTCTACGTAAATATTGTAAATATTAGGATAATCTTTTCATAATTAGCAAATGTATGTTAGGCATGATCTCATCCTTATGTATAGTAATTAGGTCCTATAATTTATCCTAGTATTATGCTGATAGTTAGATACTTACTTTGTATATAATGACTTTCATACATCAATACAGATCACTGATTGATTTCCTACATGGTATCAGATTAGGTTTCCTTCCTCACCTCCTAAACCTAGCCGTCACCTTCCCTCCCTCCTAACCCTAGCCGTAGCCGTCCTCTTCCTCCTCCCTCTTCTCTCTGCAATGGCTGACAACAAAAAATTTCCATTCTGCTTTAACTGTCACGAATGTGAAATCTTTAATACCAATCACCCTTGACATGGAAACCAGCCATTATCACGAATGGGCGACACTATTCAAAGTTCTAGCCCTCGTCCACTCCGTACTTGATCACATCATACCACCAACTGACACCACCAAACTTACCGCGTAAAACGCAACGAAGGCGGCTAATCTTCCGCTCTGGAAACGGCTCGATGCGGTGGTCCTTCAATGGATATACGCCACCGTCTCCCATGATATTCTTACCTCTATTCTCGTGGCGGAGGATGTTGCGGAGAAGGCTTGGAATCAAGTTGCTCAACTTTTCCAAGATAACAAGCACTCAAGGGCAGCGTACCTTGAAACTGAATTCACCACCACAAAAATGGCCGACTTCGGCTCGGTTATGGCCTACTATAATAGGCTAAAGTCACTCGCGGATCAGCTTGCCAACGTGGGGTCACCGGTGTCCGACCAACGTATGGTCTTGCGCCTCCTTGCAGGCTTACCGGAGACATATGCACACTTTGTCACAACCATCTAGCAGAAGGATGTGCTGCCCTCTTTCTCTGAAATGTGCTCCAGACTCAAGCTCGAAGACGCCGCTGCCAAGGAACGTGCCCGTGATTCTAGTCCCGCAGCTCTTCTTGTTGATAATGATACTCCCTCCCCGCCACCTGGCGGCACCAATAATTCAACTAACCGTCGTGATAATAATCATGGCAGGAATTCCAACAGGAACAAGGGAAAGGGGAATAACAACAACAACAACCGCGAAAAATCTGGCGGCGGCGGACAGACCATCCACGGCCAGTGGCCGACGGCACAACCACCAGCAGGGGGCTACTACTGGCCTGCCTGGCCGCCACAGCAGTGGGCACTGCCCCCCTGCCCGTATCCAACTAGACCGTGGCAGCAGCGTCCCACGACGCCACGGCCCGGCAGTGGCCTTCTCGGTCCGGGTCCACGCTCACCTCAGCAGGCCTATTCCATGCATGGTCCGTGCTACTCTGGGTACACTCCAACAGACGTGGAGGTAGCCATGTACACTCTGTCCATGCATCAACCAGATGATAATTGGTACATGGACACCGGAGCGACTTCCCACATGACTGCCAACTCAGGTACTCTCACGTCTTATTTTAATTTGAGCAATAATTCTGGAATTGTTGTTGGTAATGGTAGCACTATTCCAATTCGAGGCTATGGTCATACATCGCTACCCCCACCTAATCCCAATTACGTCTCCAAAATGTCTTGCATGCTCCAAAACTCATCAAAAACCTTATTTCCGTACGTAAATTCACTAAGGAAAATAATGTTTCTGTTGAGTTTGATCCTCTTGGGTTTTCTGTGAAGGATTTACCGACGGGGAGCCACCTAATGAGATGTGAGAGCACCGGGAAATTGTATCCTATCATTGCCACAAAACGGACCATTCCACCATCAGCCTTCATTGCCGCATCACCTAGCTTGTGGAATTCCCGACTCGGCCATCCGGGAAATGCTATCCTTAGTTCTCTTCGTAGTAATGCCTTAATTAAATGTAATAGGGCCCGAACTTCTTTTTGTACCTCTTGTCCTTTGGGGAAACACGTTAAATTGCCATTTTATGATTCATTGTCATTTACTACTATGCCATTTGATATCATTCATAGTGATTTATGGACATCTCCTGTTTTGAGTTCTAATAGGCACCGCTATTATGTTTTCTTTCTTGATGATTATAGTAATTTTCTTTGGACTTTTCCAATCTCTAACAAGTCCCAAGTTTATTCTACTTTTCTATCTTTTAAGGCATTAATACAGACACAATTCGAAAGTGACATAAAAAACATTCAATGTGATAATGGGCGGGAGTTCGCCAATGGGCATTTTCAATCTTTTTGTGCCTCCAATGGTTTAAATTTCCGATTTTCTTGCCCCCATACCTCTCCTCAAAACGGCAAAGCGGAAAGTGTTGGGCCCGTGCTCAGCACGGGCATAGACCACCCATGCTTCGTTGTCCATTTCCCCCGGAAAAAAAAAGGTGTGGGCCCCACCTAAACATCAACCAATATTAAAAAAAGTATGGGCCCCAACTAAATACCAAACAATATTAAAAAAAAAAAAAAAAGAAGAAAAAAAAGTGGAACCGCCATCACCAAACTCACGGAAAAAAAGTGGACCCCGTATTAACAAAGTCAAGCAATACTAAAAAAAATGAATCCCATATTAAAAAAAAAACAATGTAAAAAAAAAAAAGTACATCCCATATTAAAAAATCAAACAATATTTATGTAATTTCTAAAGTATCTCATTAAATCAATAATGATGGATTAAAAAAGTGGACCCCATATTAACAAAATCAAGCAATATTAAAAAAATGAATCCCATATTAGAAAAACAAAAAATTAATTTCTAAAGTATCTCATTAAATCAATAATGATGGATTAAAAAAGTGGACCCCATATTAACAAAATCAAACAATATTAAAAAAATTAATCCCATATTAAAAAAACAAACAATGTAAAAAAAAAAAGTGCATCTCATATTAAAAAATCAAACAATATTTATGTAATTTCCAAAGTATCTCATTAAATCAATAATGATGGATTAAAAAAGTGGACCCCATATTAACAAAATCAAACAATATTAAAAAAATTAATCCCATATTAAAAAAACAAATAATGTCAAAAATAAAAAGTGCATCTCATATTAAAAAATCAAACAATATTTATGTAATTTCCAAAGTATCTCATTAAATCAATAATGATGGATTCATTGCCACATGCGTATCAATCCATTAGTGGGAGCAAATAAAATTATTGTACAACAACATACTTAAATGATGAATTAATTACTTTTTCATTTTTTCCTTACTCTAATAAATGTGAAAAGAGATTAATGTCATAAAAGAAAAAAATAATATTAAATGAAGATCAAATAATTAATAAGGTAAATTAGTGAAATTATAATTCTAATTGACTTTTTCTTAAAAAACCGTGCAAAAGAAAACATGACAAGTAAAATGAGTTAAACCAAAAATATTTGCCAAAAATTAAAAAATAGTAGTTCTTTATTTAAATAGAAAATTAAATTTCTACTTTGTTTCATTTTAAACATGTAAAATTAATATAATAATTTGAATTAAAATTATCCAAATCAAAATTTGATAAAAAATAATAGGTATTGTTTAGGCCCAATCTACAATAGAATATTTTACACTTTTAAATTAATCGAATTAAAATTTAAAATATCAACGGTTTCCTTTTGAATAAGTCTATTAATAAATTTTTGCCAACTTTGTATTCGTAGCAAACACTAATATAATAAAGTTTTGGATACGAAGCACAAACTACAATGTTATATTAATCGTATTTTGAACAATATATATATATTACTTTACTACTATATAGAAGAGCCAGTTTATAAGCAAGATCGTCGTCCGTCTTTTGGTCCCACTTTTTTATTTAAGGGCAAAAAAATCCTTTGTGGTCCCACCCACTTTTTTATTTAAGGGCAAAAAAATGACATTTTATACTTTATATTACCAACTCTTTTAAGAAGTAGATAAAAATACTTTATTATATTTCTATTTTTCTACTATATAGAAGCATCAGTTTACCCATGCTTTGTCCTCAGTCACTCTTTAAAAAAAAAAAAAATTGCTTCTATAAAAAAAGTGCTTCTATATAGTTATTAAAAAAAAAAAGGTGAACCCCACCCTCTCCAAACTCATTAAAAATAAGATTGATCCCACCCTCTCCAAACTCATAAAAAAAAGTGAATCCCGTATTAAAAAAAAGCAATGTAAAAAAAAACGTGCACCCCATATATTAAAAAATTAAACAATATTCATGTAATTCCCAAAGCATCCCCATCAAGTCAATAATAGTGGATTCATTGCTACATGCGTATTAACCCATTAGTGGGAGCAAATGAAATTATTGCACAGCAAAAAACATGAACCTCATATTATTGTTTTTCTTCAAAAGGTTTAGTAGGCAAATACATACAATTTTCTTTCTTTTCTTATATTAGCCTGAAATCTAATCTAGATATTTAATTGATGTATTTGCTATTCTGCCATGTCATTTATTTATAATGATTACTAAAATAAATATACTTAAAATATTTATATTTTAAAATAAGATAGAATTTAATTAATTTTTCATTTTTATTCTTACTCTAATAAATGTGAAAAGAGATTAATATCAAATGGAGATCAAATAATGAATAAGGTAAATTAGTCAAATTATAATTCTAATTCACGTTTCCTTAAAAAACCATGCAAAAGACAACATAACAAGTAAAATAAATTAAACCGAGAATATTTACCAAAAATTAAAAAATAGCATTTCTTCATTTAAATAGAAAATCAATTTCTACTTTGCTTCATTTCAAACATGTAAAATTAATTTGATAACTTGAATTAGAATTATTCAAATCAAAATTTGATAAAAAATAATAAGTATTTTACACCTTTAAATTAATCAAATTAAAATTGAAAGTATCAATTGATGCTTAAATATTGCTATTGTTTTATCTCAGAGAGAGGAAAATAGTTTTCTTTTAAAAAAGTCTTCTCTTTTAAAAAGTATTAATAAATTTTCGTAGCAAACACGAATATAATAAAGTTTTAGATACGGAGCACAAAACTCATACTTCGTGTGTATATATATATATATATATATATATATATATATATATATATATATATATATATATATATATATTATCACTATCCAAATACAACTACATATACATAGATACACTATAATCTAAAGTATTGGGCCCGTGCACAGCACGGGGACCATCTAGTAATTATTAGAATAGTAAGATCCGACCTTTACATAAGTTATAATTGAAAAGAATATGTACAGACTTGCCATTACTTTTGAAAGGGGAGAAAAAAATATGCGGCTTTTTAAATTGTTTCATAATTAATATGGAGAAATGGAGAAAAATGCCAAAAAAAAGAGAAAAAAGTAAAATACAATTGTTGATTTGAGAGGTGTCACATTAGCTTTAATATATATAGTCTTTTTCTTTCATCTGTCCACTATTTGATCTTTTCCTTTTCCTTGCAAGAAACAATATATCACAAATTGATAAACTATAAATAAGAATTGTAACAAAATAAACTAAAATCCCACATGTTAACCATCACCAACTAGTTTGCAAAACACACCTCAACTATCAGTTTTCAGGTGTGTTTTAAAGGTTAGTTGATGATAGTTTAGGTAGGAAAAATGAACAACTGATAGTTGAGGTGTGTTTTGCAAACTAATTGGTGATAATTTAGGTAGGAAACTGTCACACCTGATAGTTTAGGTAGAAAACTAAAAAAAATGTGATACTTGAGGTGTGTTTTTGACCATTATCTCACAAATAATTTACTGAATGAGAATACCTCTAAATCAGATCATAAACGGTATTTCTGATATTAAACAGAATATGTTTAATACCAAAAAAAAAAAAAAAACTAGCGCACAACACACAGAGAAGAGGACACAGGAGGCCAGGAAAAAAGAATAAGAGGATGCTATATATAGTGCGAAAAATAGAGTATCAAGTGATAGACTATGTAATAGTCTACGTAAATATTGTAAATATTAGGATAATCTTTTCATAATTAGCAAATGTATATTAGGCATGATCTCTTCCTTATGTATAGTAATTAGGTCCAATAATTTAGCCTAGTATTATGCTGATAGTTAGATACATACTTTGTATATAATGACTTTCATACATCAATACAGATCACTGATTGATTTCCTACATGGTATCAGATTAGGTTTCCTTCCTCACCTCCTAAACCTAGCCGTCACCTTCCCTCCCTCCTAACCCTAGCCGTAGCCGTCCTCTTCCTCCTCCCTCTTCTCTCTTCAATGGATGACAACAAAAAATTTCCATTCTGCTTTAACTGTCACGAATGTGAAATCTTTAATACCAATCACCCTTGACATGGAAACCGGCCATTATCACGAATGGGCGACACTATTCAAAGTTCTAGCCCGCGTCCACTCCGTACTTGAGCACATCATACCACCAACTGACACCACCGAACTTACCGCGTACAACGCAACGAAGGCGGCTAATCTTCCGCTCTGGAAATGGCTCGATGCGGTGGTCCTTCAATGGATATACACCACCGTCTCCCATGATATTCTTACCTCTATTCTCGTGGCGGATGATGTTGCGGAGAAGGCTTGGAATCGAGTTGCTTAACTTTTCCAAGATAACAAGCACTCAAGGGCAGCGTACCTTGAAACTGAATTCACCACCACAAAAATGGCCGACTTCGGCTCGGTTATGGCCTACTATAATAGGCTAAAGTCACTCGCGAATCAGCTTGCCAACGTGGGGTCGCCGGTGTCCGACCAACGTATGGTCTTGCGCCTCCTTGCAGGCTTACCGGAGACATATGCACACTTTGTCACAACCATCAACAGAAGGATGTGCTGCCCTCTTTTTCTGAAGTGTGCTCCAGACTCAAGCTCGAAGACGCCGCTGCCAAGGAACGTGCTCGTGATTCTAGTCCCGCAGCTCTCCTTGTTGATAATGATACTCCCTCCCCGCCACCTGGCGGCACCAATAATTCAACGAACCGTCGTGATAATAATCGTGGCAGGAATTCCAACAGGAACAAGGGAAAGGGGAATAACAACAACAACAACCGCGGAAAATCCGGCGGTGGCGGCGGCGGACAGACCAGCCACGGCTAGTGGCCGACGGCACAACCACCAGCAGGGGGCTACTACTGGCCTGCCTGGCCGCCACAGCAGTGGGCACGGCCTCCCCTGCCCGTATCCAACTAGACCGTGGCAGCAGCGTCCCACGACGCTACTGCCCGGCAGTGGCCTTCTCGGTCCAGGTCCACGCTCACCTCAGCAGGCCTATTCCATGCATGGTCCATCCTACGCTGGGTACACTCCAACAGACGTGGAGGAAGCCATGCACACTCTGTCCATGCATCAACCAGATGATAATTGGTACATGGACATCGGAGCGAATTCCCACATGACTGCCAACTCAGGTACTCTCACGTCTTATTTTAATTTGAGCAATAATTCTGGAATCGTTGTTGGTAATGGTAGCACTATTCCAATTCGAGGCTATGGTCATACATCCCTACCCCTACCTAATCCCCAATTACGTCTCCAAAATGTCTTGCATGCTCCAAAACTCATCAAAAACCTTATTTCCGTACGTAAATTCACTAAGGACAATAATGTTTCTGTTGAGTTTGATCCTCTTGGGTTTTCTGTGAAGGATTTACTGACAGGGAGCCGCCTAATGAGATGTGAGAGCACCGGGAAATTGTATCCTATCACTGCCACAAAATGGACCATTCCACCATCAGCTTTCATTGCCGCATCACCTAGCTTGTGGCATTCCCGACTCGGTCATTCGGGAAATGCTATCCTTAGTTCTCTTCGTAGTAATTCCTTAATTAAATGTAATAGGGCCCGAACTTCTTTTTTTACCTCTTGTCCTTTGGGGAAACACGTTAAATTGCCATTTTATGATTCATTGTCATTTACTACTATGCCATTTGATATCATTCATAGTGATTTATGGACATCTCCTGTTTTGAGTTCTAATAGGCACTGCTATTATGTTTTCTTTCTTGATGATTATAGTAATTTTCTTTGGACTTTTCCAATCTCTAACAAGTCCCAAGTTTATTTTACTTTTCTATCTTTTAAGGCATTAATACGGACACAATTCGAAAGAGACATAAAAAACATTCAATGTGATAATGGGCGGGAGTTCGCCAATGGGCATTTTCAATCTTTTTGCGCCTCCAATGGTTTAAATTTCCGATTTTCTTGCCCCCATACCTCTCCTCAAAACGGCAAAGAGGAAAGAAAAATTAAATCCATTAACAACATAGTGCGCACTCTTCTTGTTCACTCCTCCATGCCCTCCTCTTTTTGGCATCATGCTCTCCAAATGTCCACATACCTCCTTAATGTACTTCCCACCAAGGTCCTTGGGTATAAATCACCAACGCAAGTTCTCTACCAACGAACCCCCTCCTATTGTCATCTCCGGGTCTTTGGGTGTCTATGCTATCCACTTTTCCCATCTACAACTATTCATAAGTTGCAGGCAAGATCCACCCCGTGTGTCTTTTTGGGCTATCCGTTGAACCATAGAGGATATAAATGTTATGATTTATCCACCAACAAAATCATCATATGAAGGCATGTCATCTTTGAGGAAACTCAATTTCCCTTCTCAAAATTGCACTCACCAACCCCAACTTCTTATGATTTTTTGGACCATGGGATTTCTCCATACACCCTGTATTTTCTGTCGCAGCCTACTCCACCCGTCGTCCCCTCGGTCCATCCCGATCCCCCCACTGCCCAGCAGCCCCTCCCCCCCACTGCTGCACCCGTGACCACTGCCCAGCAGCTCCTCCCCCCCACTGCTCCACCCGTGACTGCCCAGCAGCCCCTCCCCCCCCACTGCCCAGCAGCCCACCCGTATGGTCACTGCCCAACAACCCCCCTACTGCTCCACCCGAGACTGCCCAGCAGCCCACCCGCATGGTCACTAGAAGATAACATGGGATTTTTAAGCCCAAACAACCGTTTAACTAAAACACTTCCACCACTCCCTCCATCTCGCCTATCCCGCGAAATCCTGTAAGTGCTTTAAATGACCACAATTGGAAAGCTGCCATGGTTGATGAATATAATTCTCTAATTAAAAATAAGACGTGGGAGTTGGTTCCCCGTCCCATTAATGTGAATCTTATTCGTTCTATGTGGATCTTTCGACATAAAAAGAAATCTGATGGTTCTTTTGAGAGGCACAAAGCCCGTCTTGTCTGTGATGGCAGGTCTCAACAGGTTGGAGTTGACTGCGACGATACTTTCAGTCCGGTTGTCAAACCGGCTACTATTCGCGTTGTCTTGAGCATTGCACTTGCACACTCTTGGCCCATTCATCAGTTGGACGTCAAGAATGCTTTCTTACACGGTAATCTTAAGAATTCTTGGACGTCAAGAATGCTTTCTGTCTCTTGAAGAAATCGTTTTACGGACTTAAGAAAGCTCCCCGTGCATGGTTCCAACGCTTTGCAGACTATGTCTCCACTATTGGTTTTTCACATAGCCGATCTGATCACTCTCTCTTTATTTATTGTCGAGGTTCTGACATTGCTTACATTCTGCTATATGTTGATGATATTATTCTCACAGCTTCCTCATATGCCCTCAGAAAATCCATCATGTCTCTGCTTAGTGCCGAATTTGCTATGAAGGATTTGGGCCCTTTAAGTTATTTTCTGGGTATTGCTGTTACCCGGACTTCACACGGCATGCTTCTCTCTCAGAAAAATTATGCAGCAGATATTATAGAGCGTGCGGGCATGACTGCCTGTAAGCCGAGTCAGACACCGGTCGACACCAAAGCCAAACTTGGTGCCACGGCCAGGCCTTCTTGCGATGATCCCACACAATACCGTAAGTTGGCCGGCGCGTTGCAGTACCTTACATTCACAAGACCAGACATCTCCTATGCAGTTCAATAAGTATGCCTTCACATGCATGATCCAAAGGTTGCACATATGCATGCTCTCAAACGCATAGTACGATACATTCAATGTACTATTGAGTTTGGTCTCCATCTGTACAAATCCTCCATTGCCTCTCTTGTTTCTTATACAGATGCAGATTGGGGTGGTTGTCCAGACACTCGCCGATCCACATCCGGTTACTGTGTTTTCCTTGGCGATAATCTCCTTTCATGGTCATCCAAACGACACCTACTATGTCTAAGTCGAGTGCCGAGGCCGAATATCGTGGCGTCGCTAATGTCGTTTCTGAGTCCTGTTGGCTTCGTAACCTTCTTTTGGAGCTCTGTTGTCCCATCCGGACTGCTACATTGGTTTATTGTGATAATGTTAGTGCCATATACCTATCAGGTAACCCAGTTCAGCACCAACGCACTAAACATATTGAGATGGACATACATTTCGTACGTGAGAAAGTTGTCCGTGGAGAAGTCCGTGTTCTTTACGTCCCGTCCCGTCCCGTTACCAGATCGCAGACATCTTCACTAAAGGTCTTCCGCGCGTGCTCTTTGATGATTTCAGGGACAGTCTAAGTGTGCGACAACCTCCCGCTTCGACTGCAGGGGTGTGATAGACTATGTAATAGTCTACGTAAATATTGTAAATATTAGGATAATCTTTTCATAATTAGCAAATGTATATTAGGCATGATCTCTTCCTTATGTATAGTAATTAGGTCCTATAATTTAGCCTAGTATTATGCTGATAGTTAGATACCTACTTTGTATATAATGACTTTCATACATCAATACAGATCACGGATTGATTTCCTACCTCAAGAGTCAGAATTGTCAGTACTCCCGCTAATTATTAGTGATTAGTGATTAATACTATCAAGGTAATAACGGTTTTAAGGTTAATGTATCAACAAATGTTGCTGCTATGGGGGCTGAATCAGAGGGTTACGTGGGATTTATTGCAAAGTTATGTGGGCTGGACTGTTGTGGCAAAGAGAGAATTTAATAGATGATGCTTTTTTAATTCAATTATTTAGTAAATTATGTAGAAAAATGAATGAAAAATTGCCAAAAACAGGAGAAAAAAGAAAAATGTCATTATTGGCCATAGAGAGTTATCACATCACCTTTTATATGCCTAGCTTTATACTCCCTCCGTTTCAATTTATGTAAACCCATTTAACTAAGCACGGAGTTTAAAAAAGAATAGAAGACTTTTAAACTTGTGGTCCTAAATGAGTCAAATATATTTTGTGTGACTATAAATCATTGCATAAAGGTAAAGTGTTTTCAAATATAGAAAACGGTCTTTTTTTTTTACACAAACTAATAAGAAAATAGGTTCATATAAATTGAAACAGAGAAAATATTATATATAGAATTGTAATTAGTGCTGGAGTATAAGAAATCTAGCCTAGTAGCTGAAAACAATTTTTTGAAGATGCAAAGTAACATGCTTTAGGAGAGAGTAGTGATGATTATTATCTAGTACTCCGTCCCAATTTATATGACATGGTTTGAATTTCAAGAATCAAATAAAAAATATTTTGATCGCGATTTATTTGTATGTCTTTTAAATATTTTAAATTGTTAATTATTGTGACTTATAGTACTTCTTATGTTATTTCTAACTATGTAAATTATTTTTCAAAAGGCTTAATGACTGTATATCCAAATCCACAGTTAAAATAAAGAAGTATAACTCTCGAATTCGAACTATGTCATATAATTGATGTCATATAATTGGGACAGAGGGAGTATCTATTATTTAGTGATATGTTTGTGCGGTAAATTTATTATAACTGGAAAAAGGACATGGCGAATTTGCAAAATAGAGCAGTACTACTGTTACTTGGAAAGGACCAGTGGCGTCTTTCAAGAAAAGAATCCAATTCTTGGGCCTTGCTAGTAGATTTAGCTTTTGGGCCTTGGAAGAAACTATTTCTGGAGGAGTGTCCTCACTTTATTTTTTTGCGCGGATTGGCCTTTGTTTGGGGTGGTCTTTAATTTTTTCCATCAAAATTGGTGGTGGTCTTTAAGTTTTACGCCTCGCCTAATACCCCGAGGTTGTGGGATCGAACTCCAGCTCAGTAAAAATAATAATTTCGCAAGGCAGAATTTTGCAAATCTGGCCAGCGAAATTCTGCCTTAAGGCAGAATTTGGGCCGCACAGGGAGAATTTCTGCCCATGCAAATTTTGCCTTAAGGGAGAAATTCTGCATGTGCCACGTAAATTCTGCCTGAAGGGAAAAATTTAAAGACCACCATTTTGAGGGCTAAAAATTAAAGACCACCCCCAGCGTAGGCCAATCCTGCAAATTGCCCGTGTTCTGAAAAGTTTGAGGCCTCATCTCTGAGCAGATGCAAGGGCTTGGATTCTAGGTTTTGAGGTTCCATTTTGGAAAGGGAAAATGACCTAATAATACTACTTAAGACTATATATTACAAAATATAAGGATACTTTTCCATAGTTACAAAACATAACAACTTAATTACAAAACATACCAGCAAAAATTAAAATCCCACCCTTCCCCCTTTTGCCCTAGTCTCTGTTTCATACGTACAGATCTGCCCAACCCTTACACAGTTATATACATAATTCATACTGTTTTCATATATGAAAAATGTGAGAATTCTAAGCCTTGACCGAGATATACATATTTGATATAGTTTTTATACACAAAATTTTCAACGAAAGTTTAAGCCTTGAGCGAGATATACATATTTCAAACAGTTTTCATATAAAAAATTTTGAGCGAAACTTTTAAGCCTTGAGCGAGATATACACATTTCATACAGTTTTCGTCTACAAAATTTTGAGCGAAAATTTCCATATATGTTTTGTAAGAAATCTATCGTTATGTTTTGTAAACTGAAAAGTATCATCATATTTTGTAAATATACCTTATTCTTATGTATACTAGTTCGCGAGGCCCGTGCTAAGCCTGGGCCCAAACTCTTAACATTTTAACTTTCATTGTTAGTGGAATTATTACTTCAATTCAGATGCACAAGTTTGAATTTTGAATTTATGAGTTCTGGATTCTAATTTTTTAAGTTATTCCGTACTAAATTAATAATCTATAGACAAATACAAAGTTTGTGAACCTAAGCTACAAGATTCGGTCGAAACTGTCGCCGACACTCTAGCTCCGCCCTGCTTCTAACTCATTGTGCGCTAAACTTAAACTCATTTAAGATTTTAATAATGTATTTTATTTTCACCTGCATTACCAAAACTCGTTTTTCATCTTCTAGAATCATCTAACACAATAAAATAATTCCAACAACTTCAAATCTATTCTGTAATAAATATAACCTTAATATAGAATCGTCACACAAATTAACCTAGTGATCCTACAAGAATAGTAGTAAACAATAATTAAAGTACATTAATAAAGTAAAATATTTTAAAACTTTATACTACTAGAAATTAGATCTATGGCAATAGTTTTTTTTGCAATGGTTATATAGCCGTCAGGATAGCTATCTATTGCAACGGTTTTGGGAGTTGCAAAAAGATTTGGGTTCTATTGAGACACTATGCAATTAAAGCTTTGCATTTGCAAAATAACCGTTGCCATAGAGGTATGTACTGCAACAGTTGTTTTAACCATTGCAATAGATAAATCAATGGCGACGGTTTTCTTAAAATATTTACCTACTGCAACGTTTCTTTATTCCCTCCATGTTTTCCCTCTCCTAATTTCACCAAAAAATAAATAAGAACTCCATAGAAGTGTACTCACTTATAAGTGTTTTAACTCTCTCGAACACATCGAATATCTCAAGATGAACCCTAATTTTTCTCTCTAGATTAGAACAATACGTCTATTTTTTAATTTAAACGATTTATCTCGGCATAATCGAGAAACGATGCTCTGAAATCTGATATTCTGGAAGAACTGTGAATGAACTCTTTCCGTTCTATATTTCTCATTAGTTATTTGAATCAAAGGGAGGAGAACCCTTTATCAGATCTCAATTTCCTGATTTTCAACTTTCTCCAGGTATTTCTTAAATTTCTTATTCTGCAAAGGATTATTCGATGTTGAAAATTTATGTATGGGTGTGTTTGTAGTTAGGGTTTCGAATTTATGTGTATGTTGAGAATTTCTTGTTTCGTAGACTAAATCGAGTATGTACCTTCTTAAAAGAGTTCTCTGTCTCTCATAGTTAGGGTTCGAATTGCATATTTCTATTGATGTGTGTCTATGTCTTTGTGTTGGTTTGCAGAGCCATGCTCAAATTCTCAACAACAAAGGGAAAAGTGAGCATACGATCAATCCTTTCAGTAGTCTTTTCGCCTCAAATTATTCTTAGCTTCACATTGTTTTTGCTACCATATTAATGTATCTATGTGGTATTAGAGTTTGTCTTAATTTATCCACCATAACTGGCTCTATGCATCTAATTATTCGTTCTATATAAATATAGTTTATTTAGGAACAATAGAACAGAACAAGTACATAGCTTAGCTTCTTGTAGCTATGAATGCATATTTACCAATATCATATGTTAATACTTAAATTGAAAGAGGAAAAAAAGTTATCATTTAAAGCTAAACTAATGCTATGGACACAATTGTCTTTTACACGTTGTCTCCTATAGAAAACTGCTTGTATTATGAATTCTTAGTGTTATATACAAGAGACAGGTTGGCAAAATGGGGAGTGACAAGAAACAAGGCTTGTGTAATGTGCAACCCAGCTGATGAGACTCTAGAGCACCTGTTCTTTCAATGCTATTTCTCTGCTTCGATATGGACAATGTTGTTGAGTTGGCAAGGTATCGCAAGGCAGGTGTTGAAACGGTCAGAAGAAATGGAGTGGGCTATTCAGCAGGCGAGAGGGAATGGTGCCGAAACTCAGGTTGATCAAATGGTCTCAGCATGCTGCATCATTTATGGCTAGAAAGGAACAATCGAATCTTTCAAGAAGTGGCCAAATCTGGGGATATGAATCGTAAACTTATTGTTCAGGATGTTCATTCTTGTAATGCAAATTATCCTAGGTTGGCTGGTGTGCTTAGTGCTTTAAATTATTGAATTATTATCCATAGTTGAGAGTTGTCATGGTGAACATCTGTAAAGGGTAGTTGTTGTACTTGTGCAGGAGGTTGTTTCTCAAGTTGGGAGTATGTCCAACTTCTGGGTTTTTTTGATTCGCTTATAAATATTTTCCCTATAAAAGTTAATTACCCCAAAAAAAAAAAAAAGTCTGGCACTTGACATAGCTGCAGAGGTCATGTTAAAACAAAAGCCAAGTAGCTACACTGTTTTTGGACAAAAATGCAGTGAGTGCCTTAATCTGTTTGCAATTTTCTCTTGCTAATGAACATTATTAAATGCTGAAGCTTAACTATTTTGTCACTTGCTATTTCTATTCTCTTTGTGAGGTATGTCCACTCAGTGATCGCTAATTATCCTATGGTAATTGTAGCTTCCCTTATCTTTTTGCATCAGGACACGGGGACTTCTTTGATTGTTGATAGATAGGAGCTTTTGTACTAGTTCTAGCTGTTAGTCCTTGAATATTTATTTGACTTTTGATATTAATTTTTTTAATGGAGTTTAAGCTGATAGTGTGTATATTTGTCTTGTTTGTTGTTACTAACTCTATAGTATTTATCCTACATTACTTTGTCATTAGTTATTGGATATTGCTAAAAGAGATGCAATTTAAATTGGAGTAATTAACTTGTACTAATTGATTGATTAGTGTTGCGCACCTCTTTATGATGGCTATGTTCTTCAAAAGATCTTTCTGATAACACAATGAGAAACTTCTTCCGTGCTTATTTCTAAATTTAATAAACCTACTTTTTTGTAGGACATACTAGTTTCTAATTTTCAACGTCTATAGCTTTCTTATACGTTCACTTTGTCCTAAGATATTTGTGCAACATTCTAGCTTTAACAAAGCATCTATTTAATTCAATCAAGAGATTTTTCCCGGTCACTTATTTCTCCTTCATTATTTTGGAAATTGCTTGATAGCTGCTCTTTCTCTGTGTGTGACTTTACTATACTTAATTGTGACAAAGAGATAATGTCTCTGCCAGAGCATACTGATTCTTTTGAGTGATAGCTGAACTTGTGGAATATTGCAACATTTTAGAGCCCGTTTGGATTGGCTTATAAGTTGGTCAAACCAGCTTATAAGCCATTTTAAACTTATTTGGGTGTTTGGAAAAAAATAGAAAACAGCTTAAATTAAGTAAAAAAGTGTTTAAAATAAGCCAAAATCAAGAAGTTGCCCAACCCCAACTTATTTTTTTTTGGCTTAAAAGCCATTTTGGTTTGACCAACAACTTTACCCTTTTATCCCTTATATTTTTTGTTAATTCTAATACTACCCTTACTTCTAAAAACGCTTTAAGCACTTTTATCCAAACACGTAACTGCTTATTTATAAAATAACTTTCAGCACTTAAAAAGTAATTTAAGCACTTATGCTTAAAAGCCACTTTTTTCAGCTAATCCAAACGGGGTCTTAGTATAGTTTGAGTTGTCATCTTGATGTGCTTGTGGGTTCATAGTTGCTGCAAAGAATTCCCTGATTTTAGCTGTTCTTTTTTTACTTTTGATCTGCAGTTTTGAAGCTGTTATTTGTTGATTTTACAAAAGGTATCATTATGTAATGTTTTATGGTCTTATACAGATAAGAGCAAATACAGATGTGAAAGAAAATATATGTGATGGGAGGAGAGGTGGCCGGTAAAGGAAGAAGGAACTGTTGTGTGCATGAGGTGAAAAAGAGGAGTCAAGACGGAATAGAATGATGTTTTTGGCAGAGCGAAGGTGGAAGCCTCTGGAAGAGAAAAACTCTGGTAATGTATGCATTGTTCTCCTCAAAATAGTATTTCATAAAAGTTTAGGCCGAATAAATGTATCAAAGCATGTCTAGTTTCCAATAGACCAAGAGTAAAAGAAAAGGAATCTAGGAAAATGATTATACCTTTATGTTTAGTCATTATCTAAGTTTTTTAAGAGAGTAAAATTACTGGTTGAATTACTTGTCAAAATAATTACTCATGAAAGAAGAAATATTATTGGTCTGAATAATAAAGTTTAGAATAGATAACTTTGAATAAAACTATATTGAGCAGTTGTAATCTGTCGTCATTCTGATTGACTGTGTCACACATTGTGTTTCTTATTTGTCGATCCGGCAGGTATAACATAACCTATCTTATTTGTTCTCCTTAAACAGCCTATTTTTCAATATGTATCTGAGCATATAAAAGTATAAATATGTCAGGTTGAGCTATTTTAAATTCAACTTGCACAAGCTACTACCAAATAGGAAAGCCAAATTATGCCATGACCAAAACTTATAAATGTTGAGTTTTACGCCAATGAAATTTAGTTTTGGATGATGGTAGTTTAGATTTGTATATAAGAGGGAGTCAGATGTGATTGGCCCTTGTGAGGCAAAGAAGCTAGTTTTGGATGAAGGTGGGTTGCTGATTTCATCAATAACTTTTTTCTCCCGAGTTAGTCTTATGGGTGAAAAAGTTTCATCTTTGTCCTCTCCAAGTGATGGCCTCAAAATTTATTTCTGCTATGATATTGTGTACCATGGAATACTCTAGTAACTTCACTCATTCATTAATAGATAGCAGGATTTAAGTGGCTTCATAGTGTAAATATACAAGTCAGGTTTCTAAAAGATATTCACAGTGATTGAAGTTTTCATGGTTGAGAATTGATGCAATGTGTCTGTATTCTTTCTTTAAATTAAATATAGAATAAAACAACGTAAGTATCATCAGTTTGCGGTAGTGACAACAAATGTGTCGTCTAACCTCTTAAAGCTCAGAGAAAGTTAACTTAAGCGTTGATGAACTGAATTCCTTAAAGTATTTGATCATAGAATGATCATTATAGTGGAGTGGTTCTTTGAATTACAGATTCATCTAGTGCTCCATCACTTTGTTCTACTTTGGCATTACACATCACACTGAATACAAAGTCAGGAGGTTACTAGCTAAGTTGTGTGTATTACGCCATCCTCTCAGCAGCCTTGCAGTGACCATCCACTTTTGAGTTGTAAGGTAGTAGTAAAGACCTTGAACTTTATGTACCAATGTGTAGTTTGTATCTTCAATTATGATCTGAAAGTCCTTACCCAGATTAGTCCATTTGAAGCTATTTTTCATTTTAAGTTACACGTTTGAAGTGATATGTTCTAATGATGTTTCTAATAAAGGTAATTCTTTCATAACTTGAAGGCATTTCTAGCTCAGGAGAAGTAGATGAGAGTGACTATTTTGTTCTTGAAAAACTAATAAAGCACATGTTATAATCAATTTCATTACCTTTGTGGTGCTATGCATAATGTTTCAAAGTGCGCGGGGAGTGGACTGATAAATATATAGCCGCATTGCGCACCAAGACTATATATGTTGAGAATAAATCCTTTTTGTGAAAATTTTGCTGAAGTATTTATTTGTCATATTTTGTAGGTGGAGCAAATAAATACAGGAGAGACGAAACGAAAAATCTTCTCTAAGAGTATTGATTGATTGTTGTGCCAAAACTCCGAGTGTTCTAGTAGTTTTGAACATTTTGCAGACTTATGTATAGCAATTCTTGAGTTCTCAAACAATATTGTATATTTGATTTTAATGGATATTACTAGTTGGATATTTGGATTATGATTTTGTTTGTGAATAGTTTCCTTCTGTGATTTATATTAATTTTAGTGAGTTATATATTATTATGCAACTAAATAATTATTTAAAACCATTGCAATTGCTCACAGTAGCCGTTGCAATAACTTCCAGGATCGTTGCAATAGGTATTACAAACTGTTGCAATAGCCTGAAAAGGCCGTTGCACAAATAGATATTGCAACGGTTTTTAACTGTTCCATATTAGTAAAATAACTGTTACAGTAGATCAGGCTATTGCAATAGTTTGGAAACCGTAGCCATAGCATATCTATCACAACGGTCTTCCAACCGTTACACAAAACCGTTGCAATAGATCTATTGGCACGGGAGCAGATGTCATGGACCCAAAACTGTTGCAATAGGTCTATTGCAACAGTTCTACTATATACTGCAACGGTTTTGGAAGGGTTGCCATAGGACTAATTTCTGGTAGTGTAAATTATTTGAAAATAATTTTAGAATAAATAAGAGTATATGAGCTCACTAAAGAAGCAAAATATTGGATTTTTTAAGGATAAAAGATATTGTAATACCTAATAAACCCTTCAGTTGTAAGAGAAAAGTTGGACCCAAAGTTACCCTAATTTTACCAGAACGTATAAAGACAAATAATATATTCTCTCCATCCCAAAATATAAAGGCATTTGACTAATTTCTAAGCAAAATTTAGTTAGATTAATTCAATATTTTAAAATTAAAATTTAGACATTCGAAAAGTTATACGGAAAATACTATAAATTGTGATTCTCCTATCAATATAGTGAATATTTTTTAAAAAATATTTGTTAAAGTTTATGTAATTTGACTCCCCAGAGGTGAAACGTAACAAATATTTTGAGATAAAGGTGTAAAAAATAATATAATAAGGAGCAAAAAAAAATTCACAAAAAGTCCCTATAATATTGACCAATTACAAAGGCTCAAGTGGAATAAAGAATGATGGTACAAGTGAGAATATGTAGGGAAAAGTGATAGCAACACCAATTATAAAGGGCCCAATAGATTGCCTTAGAAAATAAATGAGAAGAAAAATGAGAACAAGGAAAAAAACCAAAGGCACATGTAAAAATTTTATAGGATCAAAGTTCAATATGAGAATTACAAAAATCTTTGATTCCCTCGTATATATATATATATATATAGTTATAATATATGTAATCCTCCCTTTTGGAAATTTAGCACCACATGACAACTTGGCCCTCTGAACGGCATAAAACAACAAAGTTAACGAAATTAGCAACCGGTAGCCCAAATCCACATTTTAGGCTAAAAAATTGGTATTTTTTAGTCGGAAATTCCATCCGTTAAAATAACTTTAAAATTTCAAATTTCCTCTTTTCTAAAGGTTTTATCTAATTATTTCCCGCAGATTTCTCAAATCTTTAGGTTGGAATTGACAAAGATTTTTTTTTGTTTGTTTGTTGAGATTTTCTAACTCTACGGCAGGTAAATGTATCAGTGTCTTTTCAAAAAAATCTGAATTAATGATGGGAAGGAGGCATGCATCGAAGAAGGGTTGTGAAATCTTCATTATTCATTTAGATACAGACATTGATTTTGATTGAGTGATATCATATTTTATTGAAAACATCTTAAAGAACTTGATTATCAATTTTGGAGGTGTTTGGAGAATTTGAGGAGGATTTGACTTGGATTTTAGACTGAAAACTTGAGGTTGAAGACGACTATATGTGTATCCCCCACTATATTCTATGTATATCTTCATGTATATCAGTATATATCTCACTACACATTCTCTTATCCCTTATATATTTGTTTATATCCATGAAATTTATGTCATATATAAATGACATGCACATGTGGCAATGATGTTCATGAAATTTTATACATGTGATATACAGAATATACAACATGATATACACATTTTGTAGTGATGTCTTTAAGTATGATTTTTGACTCCAAACCAATCCAAACCACCTTTAATCCTGCTCAAATTTAGTGCATATCATCTTCTAGGTGTTTTCAACCAATTCCAACCATGTCATACATGCCTGTTCAATCCAACAATAAAAAAGAAGAAGAAAAGGAAAGTTGGATGCGTTATTATTTTCGTTAATGGGTGCGTTACTATATTTAGAGAATACGTATTTTGAAGCATGAAATAAGGAGGAAAATATTGGCTGTTCTATTATTTTATCGGTTATAGTCTCCACAATACCAATCTTTTTGGGTTTCAGTTGCTAAACCTATTCTTTGGTAAAATATATGTCAGTATTGGTTGGGGATTGTATTATGTCACTATCCCTTAAATTTTTACACTACAAAACAACGTACCCAACGAAGATCACAACAAAAACTAACTTTAATTTTTTTTATAAATTTTTTTCGTATACAATGTATGTTTTGTATAATCGGTATACATAAAAAGTCTAACCTAATTAGAGTCAAACCATTTATTTGGACTTTGTAAAATGAGTTCACTTCATTTGCACAGGGTAGGATGTCATCTTATTTGAATGTCTAAATTGGTGTTACCTTACACCTGTCAAGTGATCCAACACGCCAGGTCAAATAGAAAGCTAGTAAAATCATGTCACATGTCAAATTATGTGATTTGTCAAGTCAATTAAGTCAATCAAAGTCTACAAGATGTGCAAATAACATGGCCAATCAAATATCTTTTTTCACAAGGTCAGTGCAATTTATCCGATGACTCTAGCAAGTAATTGAATCAAAATAGAAGAGTATGTCGTTACGAAAATTTCATCTATTCCACAACTAAAAATAGAGGTCTTTCGTAAAGCCAAATAACATAAGAATTTACAAGGATAACAAGAGAGTTCTGAATAACAAAAAATTCAGGTATTGTTTAACCAAGTTTCAAGCATCAACTTTAGAAATAATTCAACACGTGCAAGCTGATTGTTCAAAATTCAACTATTGTAGTGTTAATTAATAACAAAATAAAATAAAATTTAACGTCTGAGATTATTATTTAAAATCAAATTTCTACTTGAAATAAAATTCAAACCAAAAGAATCAGAGACATCTTAAAGATACAACCTCATGTTCTTTTTAAATAAATACTGCAATTTATGAATTCTTGTATTCATTCTTTTACCCGAAAATTTATGTTATAAAATTGTAATACGTTTTTTTTCTGTTTCGGTTCTTTAATTTATGTAATCTTTGTTCTAGTTTGTTTTACTTTGAAATCTCGTTTTGATAACTTATAAAATCACTTAATGGGTTTGAATATATATGAATGATTAAAATCTATGACAAAGTCTTAATATCATAAAAATGTTTATTCGAGAATTTTTACGAAGATGATAGTAATTAACTCTATCCACTTTCACCGCTAACTGCCGTTGCCGCCTCTATTATCAAATACAACCACTCATAACCACAATTACCACCAATCACTACAGTAAGTCGTTATCACCGTTAGCCATCATTCACAATCATCACCATAACAACCATCAATCACTACCGACACACCACCATCACTATATATCACCACGGCCATTATCATTCAACACCACCCTTAGTTATCGCTATCGTCCACCATAATTATTAGTTGTCACCACCAACTACCATGATTAAAAACCCCTGTTAATTACTACTATCAGCCACCATCACCACTACCTACTACTCATGACCACCATCATTATCCAACACAATCCCCAATCGACATCCCCAACCAATGCTATGTCACGACCTATTTTTCCTAAACCGTGCGGGTAAGCGAACCCTCAACCCAACAATGAATAAATACATAAAAGAAAGAAATTAAGCAACAGATAGAATAAATACGTAAGTCTTATAATATATATATATATATATATATATATATATATATATATATATATATATATATATATATAAGTAGTAGAATAGTGCAGAATAATAATAACACCCCCAGGGTCTAGTCTGAATAACACAAGAGCATCTACAAGGAGAATAATACAAATCCGGAATACTAATACATAAAGTATCAATGCCTCTGAATATAATAAGACATAAAGATAGAAAAGTCTTCAAGGCAGCGGACGGCCATGCTCACCCTGGAAACTCGAAGAGAAAGCTGAAGCGACTATCAGCCACGCGTCACGGAAGTGGATCCAACTTGCTCTGTATTCATAAAAGAATGCAGCAAGTGCAGGTCAATACAAAACAATAGTACTGGTAGGCATCGTCGGCCGACTAAGCATAGCTAACACAATCTAGATAATAAAGTAGATAAGCAGATAAACCAACAAGTATATGTCACAAGTAATCGAATTCAAGTACACGTCATCGCCTAAGTAAAGCTTCTAATCCCAAATGTGCCAAGTCTGAATATATCAAGTCCGAATCCAACATCACAAATACAACACCAAACATCTCAGAATCACGCCACAATGCAATGCAATGCAATAATGTATGAATGCAATGCAATGCCATGCAAATGCTGTGTATACATGTACCCCGGACGGAAATATCGACGTCTTGATAGCACAACCCAGTGTGACTCACGAAGTCTAAGCACCACCCGTCCGGGATATTTTCCCAAAAGATAGATGGGACTACGGATCTTTACCCACGGGGGGTTCTCACCGGCATCACTGTGGGGAACCCGCGGAGTCCATGCACTATGAACGATTCCGAAACTAAAATCGGATATCGGCCATGCAATCAACGATTCCGGAATTAATCATCGGACATCGCCCATCTCACGTCACTCAAGTAAAAGAGTTCTATCAAGCATCAATTTCACTCCATCAACGATTCCGGAACTAACATCAGACAGTGGCCATCTCACGTCACTCAAGTAAAAGAGTTTTGTCAAGTATCAACAGTATCACAACAGTGTATCATGAAAATGAGAGTGCGTGCAATGCATGAATCAACATCAATAATCATGCTTAATATCGCAAGTACCAACAGTGGGTACTCCAACAATATATCTGAATCACTAGTACAAAACGTGGGTACGCTAACAATATAACCGAATCACAAGTACCAACAGTGGGTACGCCAACAATATATCCGAGTACAAATACTAACAGTGGGTATGCCAACTATATCATAATCAAGATGATAAAATAGAATCCAATATCTATCAACAACTCATGGCATCAAGCCAGCACAATAAAACCATCAAATCAATCATAACGGGGTGGCTAGCCCCAACACACAACAGGGCCCAACCTAAGGCAATATCTAACCCGACTTCATACTCGAAGGTTCACATGATATCTCTAATAATATAATTTAAATATGTGCTTCGCTATACGAAGTCTTACCAAAGGTAAGCCATAACCTATCTGGATGGTCGAACCACAACACCAACGACTCACTCCTTTGCCTTGCCTTTCCGCTGAACCTCAGAACCAAAATAGTCTAAGCATAATCGAATTCTATATTAGAAATCATGAAGAATGATACTAATATTGCTACTATTCAATTTAGGGCAATTCTAACCCTAGAAATTGGAGAAACGGGCCCACAAGGGCAAAACGGAAAATTCGGAAGCAAAATGCCAAAATACGTACTATGTGATCATTACCCAACCACTAATTACTGATTTAACTCAAGGATTAGCCTAATTTCTGATTTCAAGCAAAAATCCCAATGTTGGGTATAAACCCTAACTCTTCAATTCCACAATTCAACACTAGACATGGAAGCTATATGATTAACAAGCTTAGATTCTTCAAAATCTAACATAAATCCCATCAATTTGTCATGAATAAGCCTAGGGAAAATGTTCATCAAAACCCTCTTTCAACTTCCATCACTAAGGGTGTTATACCCCGTATATTTATACGTCGAGTTATTCGCAAGAGAATCGACTCAAGTTAAAGACGGGACCATTTTCGGATACGAAATAGGAACCATTAATTTTCAATTTTAATTAGAACATAAATTGTTTATAAATTTTATTTAGTGTAGAAATATTATTGGAGATTAGGGATTAATTAATTATGATTAGATTATTAAGTGGGGACTAGTTGTTAATTAAGATTAATTAGGATTTTAATTAGAGAGTTAGGTGGGCCCCACCCGATTTAAATAAAAAAAATAATAAAACAAATTAAAAAAAAAAAAAGAGAGATGAGTCATTAAAGAGCAACACGTGTCAAGTTGAGGTACAAGATATACATGGGTCATTGGATGAGAAATTTAGGAGCAAAAATTTCATTTCATAAAAGATCAACTTAGAAAAAAAAGAAGAAGAAGGAGCAGCCATGGCTGCTACTGTTCACGGCCAGCCATGGCTGTTTTAAAAAAAAAACAATTGCTTTGATTTAATTCCAAGGTGATTTACAAGTTCAAGGAGGTGATAGCAACATTGGATATTGAATCGAGGAAGAAGAAATTGCGAAATTGGAGCAATTAAGAGTAGAAATTCCTCCAAGAAAATTAAGATAAGATTTTCTTGTTTTATGGTGTAATTGTGTTAATAGTGTTGTAATGGAGTTATTAAAATTGGATTGGACGAAATTGGAAGTAAGAAAATGCATAAAATTGATGTTATGGGAAATTGTGGGTTGAAATGGATTTAGAATTGTTATGAGCGGAGTTATGAGAATTTTATATGTATATCGCTGTTGTTGGTATTGCTGTGTTGACAGGAGGAGAATTGGAAATTCGGGTTAGGCGAATATATGGGAGAAATGCTGCCCGATTTTCGTTAAGTCTTTAACTAATGGAAAACCCTAAACGAGAATGTATATGTTAAAGGATAAGTTCTATAAGAAATGGGCTACGGATTTATGAACTAGAAAGTATAGTTACTAACGATAACATTACTCTTATATTAAATAGGCTAAGAAGAGCGACAAAGCGAACGGAATTACGAGTAGTCGTTAACAGGTATGTAAAGCTGTCCCTTTTTTCTTTTGGCATGTCTTAGATTTAAGTGACGAATGATATGAGCTTTGGGGTAATTCTATTCATAAGTTTCGAGCGTGATTCATGATTCTTATTCACTTCTTGATGTTAGAACTCTTAAAATGATTGAGCTTCCCTCTTCAGTTTTCTGTACGCTGGATAATAGTCGATGTATATCAGTTCCTATTCTTAAGAACTCTATGATAACTAATGTCCAGACTTCTATAAGATGTTTCATACTATATTGACATATGACTATGATTCCTAAGGCTCTTTGATATACTTTATGATGACATTCGAGGGATGCTTGATATGTTTCCGAGTGGCATTCGAAAGGTACTTGATATGACTATTGCCTTGATTTTCAAATGATAGCTCATTTTGATTATTCTATCGAGTCTCAGATGTGTTTTAACTTGCATATGGTTTCTCACTACTCTGCTCGTGCATGCCTCAATATATCTTTCACTGAGTCCCGGGCCAGGACACGTTTTCGTGCACAGTTTCGCTGCATTGTTCACCGAGTCCCTCACTAGAGGGTCGGGACACGTTATATATATATATGATGTGATGATATGATGATATGATGATATGTTATGGCGGCCAGGAGGGCATATGATGACTTCATTCACTGAGTCCCTCACTAGAGGGCCGGGTACGGTATATGTATATGATGATATGATGGTATGATGACATGATGATATGATTTTATTCACCGAGTCCCATAATGGGCCGGGTACGGTATATGATAATGATATGCATGATTTTGTTTCATAAGGCACAGGTACAGTGATTTCTTGATTATCATACTTGTCTCCTGGAATCTCTACTTCAGTTATGATCTTCCTTATTGTATTTCATGCTTTATATACTCAGTACATATTCTGTACTGACCCCCTTTCTTCGGGGGGCTGCGTTTCATGCCCGCAGGTACAGATAGTCGATTTGGTGACCCTTCAGCATAGGACTTCTACTCAGCTGTCTTGGAGAGCTCCGTTGTTCCGGAGTTTAGACTTTTGGTACAGATCTTATGATATATATATATGTGTATGTTTATCTAGGGGTACGACGGGGCCCTGTCTCGTCATATTTCACTGTTAGTACTCTTCGAGGTCTATAGACATGTGTGTGGGTTGTGTATAAGTTTTGTTCAGTTGTGTATAAGTTTTGTTCAGTTGTGTCTATACGATGTGCTATGACATGATGTCCGTCTGTAGTGGCAGCCTTGTCGGCTTGCATATGACATGATATTGATGTGTAGTGGCAGCCTTGTCGGCTTGCGTATCATTTTATGATTTGATCAGTTGTGACTCCTCAGGAGACAGTCTGTCTGACTATACATATATGATGACATTATGAACCGTTGGAGTTCTTTTGCAAGTTTCCATATTGTTCATAGATTCAGTTTGATTATATTTAACATGTACGTATACGGGTGTCCAGGTCGGGCACCAGTCACGGCCTACGGGGTTGGGTCGTGACAAAGGGATTATAAAAGGGAAGGGAGAATCTAAGATGATTATGATTAAAGGAAGTGTAAAGGAACAAGCAAGATTTACCTCCAAGAATATCTCCAAAATATCTTTAAGAACTGTTCCCCAAAGCTCTAATTTCGAAATGGGAAATAATGAGGGTCTAAGGGCTTTTAACACTTCATTGATTTTACAAACTGCCCATCACCCACTTTAGCGGCATTGGGACCGCCCCAGCTATGCTGCTTTAGCGGTCAAGGCCAAAGCCATTGGACCACTACAGCGGCAGGACTATTGCTCTAACGGTACTATTGCCGCGGTGCTGGTGCCACCAAAGCGGGCACCAGACACAAGAAAACTCCCCAAATTTCACCAATTGATCCGATTTTCTGACTAGTTTTCGAGGCCATATACTCATATACCATACACATAGACACACATAAAAACACGCTATGAACGCTCCCTTGGCCTCAAAATTCCCAACGAAGGTCTCGTTGACCGAGTCAACCTCCGATGCCTTAATTCAAATTCCCAACCCAAGTCCCAAAAATACATCCGAGTGCATTGGGAACCGAACCAAATACACACACAAGTTCTAAACGACCATCCGGACCTCTCGAAATCAATAAAATTTCGAAAAAGGTCCGTCTACCCAAAAGTCAACTTTGGGTCAACCATTTTTCACTTTTAGTTTATATTTCACAAAAGTTACCCGAATCCGGTCGAGACACCTCGGGAAGCATGCCAACGGTCTCCTCGGGTGAAAAATGAGCTAATCAATGCTCGGGAAAGGGCAAAGATTCTGAAGGACTATAACGACGACACAGGTTGTTACATCAGATACCAATTAGACCGTTACTCGTCTTCGAGCGAAGTAAAGAAAAGAAACAAGAAAATACCTGAATCAGTAAACAACTGAGGATATCGATTACGCATGTAGGACTCGGTCTCCCAAGTATCCTTCTCAACAGGACGGTGCTTCTATTGCACCTTCGCAGAAGCAATCTCTTTTGACCTCAACTTTCGAACCTGCCTATCCAAGATCGCGATAGGTTCCTCCTCTTAAGCAAATTCTCATCAAGCAATACAGAATCCCAATGAACAATGTAGGTACCGTCGGTATGGTACTTCTCCAGCATCGAAACATGAAAAATAGGATGAACTCCCGCCAAGCCTGGCGGCAATGCCAACTCATAAACTACATCACCCATACGGTCAATAATCTCAAACGGGCCAATATACCTGGGGCTCAACTTGCCCCTCTTACCAAACCTCATAACACCATTCATGGGTGAAACCTTCAATAGGGCTTGGTCACCAATAGCAAACTCCAAATCCTGGACCTTCCGGTCTTCATACATCTTGTGTCGACTCTGAGTTGCCAAAAGCTTGGCCTGAATAACTCGCACTCTATCAAGGGACTCTCTCAACAAATCTGTACTCCATGGCCGAGCCTCGAACCCATCAAACCAACCAATCGGAGATCTGCATCTCCTACCATACAAATCCTCAAAAGGCGCCATACCAATACTCGAATGATAACTGTTATTATACGCAAACTCTACCAAGGGCAAGTGCTGATCCCAATGACCACCAAAATCAATAACACAAGCTCTCAACATATCCTTGAGCACCTGAATGGTCCGCTCGGACTGGCCATTGGTCTGGGGATCAAAGGCCGTACTAAGATCCAATCGGGTACCTAACTCCTCATGAAATGCCCTCCAGAAACGGGAAGTGAAAATAGTACCCCGATCAGATACGACAGAAATAGGGACCCCATGCAATTTCGCGATATCCCGAATGTACATCTTAGCTAACTTCTCCGCGGTATAGGAAACCTGAACGGGAACAAAGTGACTGGACTTAGTCAACTGAGCAACTATCACCCAAACAAAATCAAACTTGCCAAGGGTCTTTGGAAGACCCGTGACAAAATCTATGGTAGTCCTCTTCCACTTCCATTTGGGAATGGGCATCCTCTGAAGCACCCCACTGGATCGCTGGTGCTCATACTTTACCTACTGACAATTCCCACATTTAGCCACATAATCAACTACATCTCTCTTCCTTCGACACCACCAATAGTGCTGTCTTAAATCACGGTACATCTTAGTCACCCCCGGATGAATGGAATAGCGAGAGCTATGAGCCTCAGATAGGATCAACTTAATCAAATCACCAACATGAGGAACTCACACGCGTCCTCTAATCCTTAAAATTCCCTCAGAATCAATCACGGCCTCCTTGGCCTCACCTCACAAAACTCTACCTCGAATCAAGCTCAACTGAGCAGCCTCAAACTGATTAGTCCTGATCCGACCCAACAAAGACGACCTCGCCTCTATACAAGCCAAAACCCTGTGGGCCGAAATATCAAGACGAACGAAACTGTTGGCCAGAGTCTGAACCTCCATGGCCAACGAACGCTCAGAAACAATCAATCGAGCTAAACTCTCCATACTCACTGCCTTGCGGCTCAAGGCATCAGCTACCACATTGGCTTTCCCGGGATAGTACAGAATAGAGATGTCATAGTCCTTCAGGAGCTCCATCTATCGGCGCTACCTGGAATTAAGGTCTCTCTAGGTAAATACATGCTGAAAGCTACGGTGATCGGTGAAAACCTCACAATGAACACCGTGCAAATAATGCCTCCAAATCTTCAAAGCGAAGACCACGACCAACAACTTCAAATCATGGGTAGGGTAATTCTTCTCATGAACCTTTAATTGACGGGAAGCATAAGCTATCACTCTACCCTCTTGCATCAACACCGCACCCAAACTCATACGGGAGGCATCACAATAGACATCGAAATTCTTACCCTCCACAGGTAATGCTAAGATAAAGGCTGTAGTCTAAAGAAACTAGAGCCTTTGAAAGCTCTCCTCACAATCATCTATCCACTGGAAGGGAAAATCCTTCTGAGTCAATCTGGTCAAGGATGAAGCAATAGCAGCAAAACCGTTCACAAAGTGACGGTAATAACTGGCCAAACCCACAAAACTACGAATCTCAGTAACAGTAGTGGGTCTCGCCCAACCCCTCACAGCCTCAATCTTCTGTGGATCAACCATAATCCTATCCTTAGACACAACATGGCCCAAGAATGCTACAGACTCTAACTAGAACTCACACTTAGAAAGCTTAGCAAATAGGCTATGTTTCTTCAACAACCCAAGAACAGAATGAAGATGTATCTTATGCTCCTCTCTACTCTTGGAATACACCAAGATGTCATCAATAAACACAATCACAAAGGAATCAAGGAATGGCCTAAAGATGCCATTCATCACGGTCATAAATGCAGCCGGGGCATTGGCAAGCCCAAAAGACATCACCAGAAACTCATAGTGACCATATCTTGTCCGAAATGCTGTCTTCGGAATATCCTCCGCCCTGATCTTCAGCTGGTGAAAGCAGGAACACAAATCAATCTTCGAAAACACTGAAGCACCCTGAAGCCGGTCAAACAGATCATCAATACGAGGCATAGGACAATTGTTCTGAATAGTGACCTTGTTCAACTGGCGGTAATCAATACACATCCTCATGGTCCCATCTGTCTTTTTCATAAATAACACAGGAGAACTCCAAAGGGAGACACTCGGTCT
This sequence comes from Lycium barbarum, assembly GCF_019175385.1. Lineage (NCBI taxonomy): Eukaryota > Viridiplantae > Streptophyta > Magnoliopsida > Solanales > Solanaceae > Lycium > Lycium barbarum. Next base: position 84,199,892 of record NC_083345.1, read on the forward strand.
AATGAACACCTTGCTTAATAAATCCCGTAACTGCTCCTTAAGCTCTCTCAACTCAGCATGTGCCATCCACTATGGCAGAATAAAGATAGGACGAGTGCTCGAATCCAAGTCAATATAGAAATCAATGTCGCGATCGGGTGGCATACCCGGCAGATTCGATGGGAATACCTCCGCGAACTCGCTCACAATAGGGATAGACTCAAGGGGTGGAGATACAACAGTCGTATCACGAATATAAGCCAAATAAGCTAGACACCCCTTACTTACTAACTTCTTCGCCCGAAGGAAGGAAATGATATTCTTCGGAGCGAGACTAGGAGTACCTCTCCACTCAAGCCTAGGGATGCCCGACATGGCTAAGGTGACTGTCTTGGCGTGACAATCCAGATCGCATGATAAGGAGAAAGCCAAGACATCCCCAATATACTATCAAAGTCCACCATATCAAGAATCATCAAATCTACCTAAGTGTCATACCCCATAAAAGTAACCAAACAAGGCCTGTAGACTTGATCAACAATCACAGAATCTCTGATCGGAGTAGACACATGAACATGTATATCTATGCTATCATAAGGCATATCCCAACCAATGTCATGAAATGCAGATACATACGAATAGGTGGATCCAGGATCAAATAACACAGATGCTGCTCTACGACAGATATAAATGGTACCGCAAATCACAACATCTGAGGCCTCTACCTCGGGCCTACCAGGAAATGAGTAACAATAGGCTCCACCACACCCAGTATGGGATCCCCTCTCGTACTCTGAGAACCACCTCTAGCTAGCTGGGAACCACCTCTAGAACCATAAGAAGTACTGCGGCCTGATTGAGCACCGCCCCTCTGAGAAGTCCCACTACGACCACCAGATGATATAGGATTCCTCGGTGGCTGATAATCCCACCTGGGTCGGGGACATCTCCTAGCAACATGCCTAGCCTCTCCATAAGAATAACAGGTAAGAGGAGTTAAATGCTGATACATAGAGACTGAAGACCCGGATGAAGCAGCCTTGCCCACTGGTATGGAGAACGAACTCTCAGGAGCTCTCTTCCTAGGTGACTCACTGGGGGAAGCCTGTAACACTGAATGCTGAGGACGATCGGAATATGACTGATGCAGCCTCGAAAACTGACCAGCGCCCCTCAAACTAGAACCACAATAACTACCACTCTAACGTGGCTTCTTGTCACTACCACCAAAAGCACGGGCCTCAGCGCCCTCAACCATAGAAGCATGCTCGATAATGGACTGTAGAGATCCCACTAGTCCCCCAATAAAACACTTGTTCCTATCAGCCTCAGTAGGGATCAACAGAGTAGAATAACGAGTCGAATAGAGGAAACAAGTCACATAGGACTCCAAAGACATGCCTCTCTACTCAAGATGCAAAAACTCCTCCTTACGTACCTCGCGCAAAGACCGGGGCACATACTTCTCAAGAAAGGCTCGGTAAAACTGAGTCCAAATCAAGGGAGGGGAACCCTCAGGTTTGCACGCCACGAAATACCTCCACCACGTCTTCGCGTCGCTGCGAAACTGGTAGGACACGTAATCAACGCTGTGGGTCTCTACTATGCCCATATGGTGTAGCAACTCATGCATATCAAGAATAAACTCATAAGCACCCTCAGACGAAGTACCAGAGAACCTGAGTGGCTCTAACTTCCTGAATTTCCCAATAAGGTCCTGACCAGAAACAGTCATAATAGCGCCCTATATGGGCTTAATATCATCACCAGGAGTGGGTATCGTATCAATGCGAGGTGCCATAGCTGCGGCGGGATGTGCTGCCCGTGTAGGTCCCTGCTCAGGGGTCTGCACTCCAATCCTAGTCTGTGAACCTCCGCCGGGAGTAGTCACACCGGCTGCCGCATGCTGGGTATCTAGGTGAAGTAAGACCTTTGCCATAGTATCCTGCATGGCCTGACCAAAAGTAACCTCGGGATGTGTTTGTGCTAGTGCCACATTCTCGGGCTCAGGAGATGGCGATCTCTCTCGGCACTATCCTACCGCAGGAGCCCCGCCCCTAGTAGGGGCAGCACCGCGGCCTCTTGCTCTGCCACGACCTCTAGATGTTGCTCGCTCTCGGGCGCCAGCCATAGCTGCCGACTCAGGCACCTGACCTCGGGCCATAGTAGCTCGAGTCCTCACCATCTGTGAGACAAGAAATAAGAGTCAGATACCAATTTGATCTTTCCAGATACCATTTTGAATAAAGTGGCATGAAAGAAAGAAAGAAAGTGACATTTCCTAAATGTCCTAGAGCCTCGTGCAGATAAGTACGGAGCTTATCGTACCGATCCACGAGACTCTACTAGACACACTCTCGTATTAATGACTGGGTAACATAGGGCTCTGATACCAACTTGTCACGACCTATTTTGCCTAAGCCGTGCGGGCACTTACCTTCCTCGGAAAGCGAACCCTCAACTCAACAATGAATAAATACATAAAAGAAAGAAATTATGCAACGGAATAGAATAAATACGTAAGTCTTACAATATATATATATATATCCCAGGGTCTAGTTTGAATAAAACAAGAGCATCTACAAGGAGAATAATACAAATCCAGAATACTAATACATAAAGTGTCTATGTCTTTGAATAGAATAAGACATAAGGATCGAAAGTATTCAAGGCAGCGGATTGCCATGCTCACGCTGGAAACTCGAAGAGAAAGCTAAAGCGACTATCAACCACGCGTCACGGAAGTGGATCCAACTTGCTCTGTATTCATAAAAGAATGCAGCAAGTGCAGGTCAATACAAAACAATAGTACTGGTAGGCATCGTCGGTCGACTAAGCATAGCTAACTCAATCAAGATAATAAAGTAGATAAGCAGATAAACCAACAAGTATAAGTCACAAGTAATCGAATTCAAGTACACGTCATCGCCTAAGAAAAGCTTCTAACCCTAAATGTGCCAAGTCTGAATATATCAAGTCTGAATCCAACATCACAGATACAACACCAAACATCTCAGAATCACGCCATAATGCAATGCCATGCAAATGCTGTGTACACATGTACTCCAGACGGAAATATCGTTGTCTCGGTAGCACAACCCAGTATGACTCGCGAAGTCTAAGCGCCACCCGTCCCGGATCTTTGCCTAACATACAGATGGGGCCCCGGATCTTTGCCCATGGGGGGTTCCCACCGGCACCACTGTGGGGAACCCGCGGAGTCCATGCACTATCATTGATTCCGAAACTAACATCGGATATCGGCCATGGAATCAACGATTCCGGAATTAATCATCGGACATCGGCCATCTCACGTCACTCAAGTAAAAGAGGTTTATCAAGTATCAATTTCACTCCATCAACGATTCCGGAACTAACATCGGACATCGACCATCGGCCATCTCACGTCACTCAAGTAAAAGAGTTTTATCAAGTATCAACAGTATCACAATAGTGTATCATGAAAATGAGAGTGCGTGGAATGCATGAATCAACATCAATAATCATGCTCAATAGCGCAAGTACTAACAGTGGGTACTCCAACAATATATCTGAAGCACAAGTACCAACAGTGGGTACGCTAACAATATAACCAAATCACAAGTACTAACAGTGGGTACGCCAACAATATATCCGAGTATAAATGCTAACAGTGGGTATGCCAACTATATCATATTCAAGATGATAAAACATAATCCAATATCTATCAACAACTCATGGCATCAAGCCAGCACAATAAAATAATCAAATCAATCACAACGAGGTGGCTAGCCCCAACCACAGCAGGGCCCAACCTAAAGCAATATCCAACTCGACTTCATACCCGAATGTTCACATGCTATCTCCAATAATATAATCTAAATATGTGCTTCGCTATACGAAGTCTTACCAAAGGTAAGCCATAACCTATCTAGATGGCCGAACCACAACACCAATGACTCATTCCTTTGCCTTGCCTTTCCGCTGAACCTCAGAACCAAAATAGTATAAGAATAATCGAATTCTAAATTAGAAATCATGAAGAATGATACTAATATTGCTACTATTCAATTTAGGGCAATTCTAACCCTAGAAATTGGGGAAACGGGCCCACAAGGGTAAAACGGGAAATTTGGAAGCAAAATGAAAAATTACGTACTAGCTGATCATAACCCAACCACTAATTGCAGATTTAGTTCAAGGATTAGCCTAATTTCTGATTTCAAGCAAACCCCCAAATTGGGTATAAACCCTGACTCTTCGATTCCGAAATTCAACACTAGAAATGAAAGATATATGATTAACAAGCTTAGGTTCATTAAAATCTAACATAAACCCTATCAATTTATTATTAATAAGCCTAGGAAAAATGTTCATCAAAATCCTCTTTCAACTTCCATCACTAAGGGATTATAAAAGGGAAGGGGAAATCTAAGATGATTATAATTAAAGGAAGTGTAAAGGAGCAAGCAAGATTTACCTCCAAGGATATCTCAAAAATATCTTCCCAAAGCTCTAATTTCGAAATGGGAAATAATGAGGGTCTAAGGGCTTTTAACACTTCATTGATTTTACAAACTGCCCGTCATTCACTTTAGCGGCACTGGAACCGCCCCAGCTGTGCTGCTTCAGCGGTCAAGGCCAAAGCCATTGGACCGCTTCAGCGGCAGGGCTACCGCTGCCGTGATGCTGGTGCTGCCAAAGCGGGCACCAGACACCAGAGAGCTCCCCAAATTTCTCCAATTGATCCGTTTTTTTGACTAGTTTCCGTGGCCATCTCCTCATATACCATACACATAGACACACATAAAAACATGCTAATAATGCGTCCTTGGCCTCAGAATTCCCAACGGAGGTCTCGTTGACTGAGTCAACCTCCGATGCCTTAATTCCAATTCCCAACCCAAGTCCCAAAAATGCATTCGAGTGCATTGGGAACCAAATCAAATACACACACAAGTTCTAAACGACCATCCGGACCTCTCGGAATCGATGAAATTTCGAAAAAGGTCCGTCTATCCAAAAGTCAATTTTGGGTCAACTATTTTTCACTTTTAGCCTATATTTCACAAAGGTTGCCCGAATGCGATCTAAACACCTCGAGAAGCGTGTCAACGATCTCCTCGGGTAAAGAATGAGCTAATCAATGCTCGAAAAAAGGCGAAAATGACAAAAGGACTATAACGACGAAACGGGTTGTTACACGTTACCACCACCACCACCAAACCACAACTGCCATATCAATTCTAAAAATAGATTATTGATATAGTATTGAATTAAATTATTAGTTATTTAAATTTATATGTTTAATAAAGACAAGTTTTATATGTTCAATGTTGAGAAAATAAAAAATCATAATTATTTAGTATCCGGATCTTATAACAACATATAAATATTCAGATGTTTATTCAGATTCATACATTTCAATCTTAATGCAAACTTAATATTCGGGTGTACATTCAAATTCAGATGCCTTAATTTTAATAAAAATTAATGTGGCCTTGGTTAAACTTTAACTGCGCTGTTAAAGATAACAAAACTTAGGAGTTCAATAATAAAAAAAGGGAGAATGACGTATGTATACATAAAACTAGGGTATATTTACAAAATATGACGATATTTTTCAGTTTACAAAATATACCAATAGATTTCTTATAAAACATATACCAAAATTTCTGCTCAAGGCTTAAAATTTTCGCTCAAAGTTTTGCGTATGAAAACTGTATAAAATGTTTATATCTCGCTCAAGACTTAAAAATTTCGCTCAAAATTTCATGTATGAAAACTATATATCTCGCTCAAGGTTTAGAATTCTCACATTTTTCGTGTATGAAATATGTATGTAACTGTGTATAAAGTTCATGTTAGATTTTTTGGAAATTTAATACAACTACAATAAAATGGTATACAACTTTCATAAAATATTCATACAAATTTAATATAATTTTGAATCTCGCTTCGAAATTGGGATGAAATTTAATATAACTACAACAATATTGTATAGAACTTTCATACAATATTACTACAAATTTTTATTCTTGTTAAATGTACAAAGCGCGAAAGTAGATCAGAAAAAAGAGTAGCTATCAATTCGAGAGAAGGAAGCGAAGAATCAATAATGGCTTCTTGCTGCTGGGAAAAGCTCCTTGAGAGAAGCCATGCTGAATTAATCTCGAAATTTAAAGTTCCTCCACCCAAACTCGATTTTTGAGCCGTGTAAACTAAAACTTTAATACAAACTATTATGTTGGAGCATCTTCATTGACTGCCCAAATCTATCACAATACCATCCAGTCTCGTCAACTCAAGTACGTCTGGACTAACAAAAACACAATCTTCCACTATGTTATTTTTTAATCACATCACCAGATCTTCACTAGCAGTTCCACTCTTGCCGACAACAACCTCTGCGAGTGTCTTGCGAACTCTCCTCTCCGACCCACCAAAAATCAATCTTAAAAGATGACCCAGCAAACATAATCGAACCAGATCTATAGCGTGAAGAATAAGGGGAGAGGGAAGGGCTTTTCCAGATCTGTGGCCTAAAGGAGAAGGGGAAGGGATGCACTTTTAATTTTCCAGAGGCGGCTCTGTTCTCAATGAAATAGAGAATGTGGAAAAGGGAAAGAGAAGGGTGGCTTTTTATTTTTCCAGATCTAGTATGTTTTGTAATTTTATTGGTATGTTTTGTAAATAAGGAAAACTATCCTTATGTTGTGTAATATAAAGTCTTAAGTAGTATTATTAGGTCATTTTCCTATAAAAAAATGTACTCTACTTAATCATTTATATGGGTAATTATTATTTTAAACAAAATAGTTTAAATATAGTTGTTAATTAGTTTCTTCTACTCCAGAAATTATTGCTAGGAAATTCATAATTAATAATGAAGACGATGGAATTCCTTAAAAAAGAATAGAATTCTAGTAGAAAAAACATCATACATATATATTTTCAAGGGTCTCTCCAACTAAAACATATACACACACATATGAGTTTTGCTAACTTGCTTCACGAAGACAGTAAGTTAACATTGTATCCAATTTTTTATTCACTAAAATACCCTTAATAATACAACACCAATACATAAATGAGATGGATACTTTTGTCTTTCCACCCAAAACTAAACCCAATTCCTGTGAACTTTCTTAACGATAAAAAAAGACCTATCAAATAGCTAAAAAAAGATCTATCAAAGAACAACCATTGCAAAAGACACTTCTTCGATTATTTCTTAGACAACCAAAGAAAGTCACAGACTCTCCGATTCGTCGAAATTCAAAGTAACTGTTAAAAGATTAATTCTCCACTAAAAATGGTCATTTTTAAGACAATGGATAACAAAAACACAAAAGAATAAGGAAAAGAATTTCAGATAGAACTAGAAAGAGAAGGAGAGGAAGAAAGAGAACAAAGGAGGCATTGTTGGTGGATGTGATGGAGTTGGTACACATACCTGAACATTAACATTTGAAGTAGATCCGCCGGGAAAGAATGGAGAAAGCTGGCGGAGGTGTCGCGAAAAGTGAATGGAAGACTAGAAAGTCTTCGAAAGTCCCAAATTTTACGACATTGGAGGGATATTTTAGTGAATAAAAAAATGGATACAATGCTAATCTACTACCTTTATGTAGTATGCTAGCAAACCGAGAGAGAGAGAGAGAGAGAGAGCTGAACATGTATTCAGGTTTTGTGACAAACAATGTATGATTAGCAAATAATGGTCAAGCTTTATCGACAAACATACACAAGAACCAAATCCTTTACATGTCTCTTAATGGAACGGGTAATGGCATATCAAAGCCCATTCAAGTTAAAAAAAGGTGGGTGGGGGGTGGGTGGGTGGGGGGTGGGCAGGGGGACGGGCAGGGGGACAATTATATTTTTTACCTAACTAACTAACTAACTAACTCCCTAACCCTAGATACGATATGGCCATTGTGCTCGTGAAGATCGTGGATTCTAAAAATGGATAAGCCATGATCCCTCGAATATTAGAACACATGGTTATCCCTAACTGTTGATCTCCAGGATTTCAAGGTGATCATCCGATCCACTACATTGAGTCGCATATTCGGAAGGAGGTCCGGAGTTGGAGCTTGAGTGACTGAGGACTCCTCTGCGTAGTACCACAATTTTCCAAGTGTTCTCTCCCGGTCCATTTGATTGCCCTATTCTGACCCCGAGTTGTCACATATTACCCTCTAAATGTTTATTACATTTTTGACCAATACAGATAGTCCCTGCACCTTCCAGGAAAGCCTCGAGGCTATCCCGGGAAATGGAAGAGTTTTGCTTGGGAAATAAGTTTGTCCTTGACGTTCTGCTACCTTTGATATGATCATGTCTCAGCCATCATACCATCGTGTGGATAGGCTATGTTGTTTCGTTGAGACCTATATTCTGAAAGAACTATGTTCTTTCAAAAACTATGCAAGAAGGTATAGAATAATAAATCAACATAAGTATTTTCATGTGGAAAACTCCTTACTCAAGGGAGGCAAAACCACGATCTATCTCTATAGTATTTCCCCAAACTCTCTACTAAAACTCGAGCAACATTTAAGGTTACAGTGCCTTGTACACCTAAGGAACTGACTCTAGCAGCCCATATCCCAAACCTCAACAATTCTCCCAAATTGTTGGTACTTTTTTCAACTTCTTCAAAGACTCTATCCAGTCTATGAAGTCTCTTACAACTCGATTATAACCTAATACAAATCGCTAGGAATGTAAAGATTACAAATAAACTTAGAACAATAATTAAGGGTGGCATGATATGGTAGATATCGATTACAGTATCGAAACTGAATTTTTTTATACTGTGGTTTCAGTATTATGGTATTTGGCATGCATTTTAAATAATTTGGTATTCGTTACGGTATTCGATATTCACAAAGAAATACCGAAATACTAAATACCATACCGAAGTATATAGTAACTTATACAATTCATATATCTTAGTATTATAATACTAACAAATATATAAACTAGCATTGTTAGAAAACTAATTGTTTAAACGTCAAAATTTGACTACTCTATCTTGATTTGAATGTCTTTTTTGTGTAATAGATTTACGAAGGGGATTTCTTGTATGTTCTTTTGAATATGTTTACATGTGTAAGGTGTTAGTACAATATAATTGAGACGTTTTTTAAATAGCCGAAGTCATAATTCCCTACGATATGAGTATATGTGAGTCGAATTGGAACAACCTATGGTACCGATCTACCGAGGCGCAAAGTACTGAAACCGAACTATACCGAATAGATTTAGTATGATAATGGAATAATATTTTTAGAAATCTAAAATCAAAATTACTGTACCGAAGTTTTGAATACCTTATCATGCCCACCCATAAACTAAACTGCGCAACAAAAACTATAAAGATCTGTCATGACCCAAAATACCGTCGTGATGGCACCCAAATTAACCCCCCTGGTGGGCTAACCATCCCCTTAATTCCATCTACTTATTCAATTACGAAAGAGTTAAATAACATGCTCAAATAATAATAAGTCTAAATCAATATCATAGATATAAAATGCGGAAGATACTAGTCAAATACAATCCCCAGACAGGTCAAGTGTGATGCAATAGAAGCAAACCCCTTCACGAACCGGTAGTAGTAACTAGCTAAACCCACGAAGCTGTGGATTTCTGTCACTGATGTGGGCCTATCCCAATCTCTGACAGCCTCAATCTTTTTGGGATCAACCATAATCCCCTCTTTCGAAACCACATGCCCCAAGAAGGACACCGAATCAAGCCAAAATTCACACTTAGAGAATTTAGCATACAACTCCCTATCCCTCAACAATCAAAGGACAACTCTCAGATGTTTTTCATGATCTTCCCTGCTCTTCGAATAAATCAATATATCATCAATAAATACAATAACAAAAGAATCTAGGAATGGCTTAAAAATTTGGTTCATCAAATCCACAAAAGCAGCAAGGGCATTAGTGAGCCCGAAAGACATGACGAGAAATTCATAATGCCCGTATCTTGTCCGGAAAGCTGCCTTAGGGATATCCTCTGCCCGAATATTTAACTGATGGTAGCCCGATCTCAAATCAATTTTAGAGAACACACATTCTTTCTGAAGCTAGTCAAACAGATCATTAATGCGAGGAATGGGATATTTATTTCAGATGGTGACTTTATTTAACTGCCGATAATCAATGCACATCCGCATAGTCCCATTCTTCTTTTTCAAAGCACAAGAGTGCCCCACAGAGAGACACTCGGACGAATAAGACCTTTACTGAGAAGGTCCTCAAGTTGTTCTTTCAATTCCCTCAGCTCTGCTGGAGCCATACAATATGGAAGAATGGAAATAGGGCGAGTCCCCGGCTCTAAGTCAATGCAGAGATCAATATCACGATCGGGTGGCATACCGGGTAAGTCCACAGGAAACACCTTTGCAAACTCACACACTACAGGAACTGACTCAAGTGGTGGAGTCTCAGTATCTGTATCACGAATATACGCCAACTAAGATAAACACCCTCTCTGGATGAGTTTCTTAGCACGAATATAAGACATAATTTTCTTTGGGGAGGGATTAAGGTTTCCTTTCCACTCAAGTCTAGGTATCTCGGGCATAGTAAGGTGACGGGTTTTGCGTGACAGTCTAGAATCGTATGGTAGGGAGCTAGCCAACTCATACCCAGAATAACATCGAAATCTATCATGTCTAAAATCATTAAGTCTATCTAGGTACCATAACCCATAATTGTAACAGTGCAAGATAAAAACACTTTATTTACAACTACAGAATCTCCGACCGGAGTAGACACAAGGATAAAAGTATTAACCAAGTCACAAGTCGTATCAAAACTCCTAGAAAAGTAAGTAGAAACATACAAAAGATGGAGCCCAGATCAAATAGTGCAGAAGCCTGCCGGCGACAGACTGAGATAGTACCTGTGATAACTGCATCTGAGCCCTCAGCCTCTGGCTTGCCTGGCATGACATAGCAATGGGCACTGTTGACACCCAATTTTGGCCCTCCTTTTTATTTAATTAATTTCACTATGCTTCTCAGTCCTGAAAATACCCCAAAATGAGTTTGGAATATTTTCTTTCATTATTACACTAATTTTCGAGATGTTATTTCTCTAATTTAAGATCATTTTTATTGTTTCTTAAAAATGACCAAACATCATATTTTATAATTTAAAAGGACTAAACATCATTCTTTACAATTAAATCACTCAAAAAATAGTGTTGATATTCCTATATCAATATTGGCGTTGACATTTTTTCTTTAATCCTATTTATTACTATGTTGATCATCGTTTATTCTATTTTTAACTAAATACGTATATTAAATTACTTGTATTATAATTTTCATATGTACACAATTTTTGAGAATTAATTAGGACAAAGAAGCATATTTTAATTAGTTCAAAATGAAAAGGAATTAGGATGATTAATTCATCTACATAATATTGGGCCAATTCCCTTCTCCCTTTAACAAAAATCAGCAGCCCATAACCCCTCAGCCCAATATCCAAATGACCCGGCCCAACCCCTACAACTAAGTCCCTAAATCAGTAACCAAACAGCTCCTCTTTAACCATTTCATCCGAACCAAACAACCCTTGTTTTCTCCTTCAACCAACAGCCCTAACGAAACCCACCCCACCGCCGCCGCTCTATCACTTCCATCGCTGCCTCCACTGCCACCACGTCCCCTTCTGTTTGACGTGGTGGCAGAACTGAAAAGAAAAAGCAATAGGAGGTCGTTTCAACCTCTGTAGAAGAGGAACGCGATGAACCGCTGGTTTCAAGTTCGTCTCTCCTTCGATCCGGTGGGTATAAGTTCGTTCAGCCCTCAATCCCGAAAACCATGGAGAAATCTCCAAATTCGGAGTCCCAACGAATCCACGGCCATCAAATCTTATCTGAAAAGGTGATTCTTTTCCTCCTGACCATAATTTTTATCTTTTTCCAGTCATTAGAGATTTTTTCCTTTTTTTTTTTTTTTTTTTTTTTATCTCTTTCAAAATTCAAATTCAGCATCTGAGGGAGCCGTTAACCCCATCCTTTGGTTATAAATAGAGCTCATTTTAGGCTGTTGATAGAGGCAGGGAATTGGAGAGAATTGGAGAGAAAACTTTTATTTTACTCTAAAGCTGAATTGGAGAATCCCTTTCTTTTTCATAAGTCTTCGTAACTAGAAAATCCGTAGTTCTTCCTAAGTTCTCAGAAAATCCTGTTTTAACTCTAAGTTCTTTTGGCTGTATAATTTTGGTTATTCTCGGCTGAGCAAGGACCATTTCCTGTCGTTTATTTGGTTTAGTTGGCTGCTAGAATATGCGTCCTCTCTTCGTTCGTTGCAAATTAGTATAAGGCGACTAGTTTCGTCGAATATGTGTTTAACCTCGTCGCTTGGCTAACTCTATGTTTCAATCATTTTTTTTAGTCCGTGATGTTCCTATTTCTAACATAAATCAAAAAAAAAAAAAATGGTTCTACTTCTTTTCCCACAAAAATTTGTAATGTTATCATGGTTGAGGTGATGGGATATTTCTTGTTAAACATATTTTGAGTTGGAATATAGATATATATGAAAACTTCTCCTCGTTTCATTCTCGGTTTATAGAATTAACGTGTAGTCGTTTGATTATCTGGGCTGGTTCATTTTTTCGAGTTCTGTACATCTTTTGAGTTTTTTTTTTGTTTTAAAAAAAAAAATAGTAAATGAGCCATTTTGAACGTTAGCATGTGAAAGGCTAATAAAAACTAAGGGCACTTAGCGAAATACCATTGATTCGTTAACTTGTCAAATATGTGATTAACTTGGTCGCTCATCTAGTTTTCAGTTCTAACATTCTTTCTATGAATACTCTTAAAAACTATTTTTGTCATGACTCCGTGTAGAAACCTATATGTGAATTTATGAAGTCTTATAACTAGAAAAGAAAAGGTTATTAAGTTCAATCAAATAAAAGGGTGATGTTTTGTTCGAGAGAAAAAGTTATTCTTTTAAGGAAAGTTACTGTTTTGATATAAAAAGAAAGCTACTGTTTTTGACTAAAATAGCTACTGTTTTTTGGGCTAAAAGTTACTGTTCCGATTAAGAAACAAAAAGTTACCGATTTTTGGGGATTACACTTGTTGACCATGTAGTTTGAACAACTCCGTCGCTCGTCTAAATCTTTGTTTGAAGTACTTATGTGGATCTATTTTTGCCGCATTTAGTTAAAAACCAGCGTATAAAATAACATGCAATATTGTTATAACTTAAGATAAGAGAGGTATCGATTTGATTAGTGAAAAGGATGTGATTAAGTGATTCAATACTTGTTTGTTCTTATTTCATGCATTGTGATTAAGTGATTCCATACTTGTTTGTTCTTATTTCATGCATTGTCATTCATGAAGGCATGTATTCAGGATCATTCAATTTTCCATTTTTAAGAAAAAGTGCTAATTTGTTTAGATCGCAAAATGGTGTTATTATTGATCATTTTTAATTAAAACGCTAGTCTGTGGATTATTTGATCTTGGGGCTGTTTGGTTTGTTTTGCTTCCACTTTGTATCCATGTTTCAATCTTAGACGATGAAAGCTACTATTTTTGGGGGTTGGAAAGTTGCTGTTTTGACATAAAAGAAAGCTACTGTGTTTTAGGCAATTTTCACCTCATTTTGGGACTGATTTACTGCCTGCTTTTCTGCCATTTTTCTACTGTGTTTTAGGCCATTTTCACCTCATTTTGGGGCTGAAATGGCTGATGCATTACTGCCCACTGCTGTTGCGTTTTTTTTGGAAAAATACCACATTTTTGAAACATTTCGGGAGGGGGAAATGGCTGCTGCATCGCTGCCCACAATGTTGTGTTTCTTGAGGCCATTTGCTGCTGCATTGTAAGGCCGTTCGCTGTTGTGTCTTGAGCCAAACGAGCACAATATTTTTGGGGAAACATATGCAATGTTTTGACCAAATAAGTGTAGTTTCAAAGCTGTTTTGAACAGCTCCTACACTCTGATGATTCATTATCATGTTATGTTACTTCCTAGTGAGCCAATGCTGCACTTGTGATATTTTTACTGATATGAACAGATGCTAAGGGCTGATGAAGAGTTGTTTAACTTGAGGCTCCACTTTTAAAAGAACGGATTTCTGTACTTGATTGAATGTTAACTGATTTGAACACTTAAAACTTGCATAAAAAGGGAGTGGGACTGCTATACTCAAGTCCGGGTGTAATTAATTAATATGCTAAATCATTTTTTTGTTTCTTATATGTTATTTTTCCTTACATTTGATTCCTTTATTTAGCTTTTATTAATTAAAGTTATATAGATTCCTTTTTCCTTGTTGAGAATTGTTTCTAATCCTTATCTTTATTTTTTCTTTTTTCATGAGGAACCTTGGGAGCATTTGGAGTTATGGCAACTTCGGATTCTGCTCATATCAGAGAACCGCCAGTTGCAAGATTTAATTGCTCATGTCTAGCGTCCCCGTCTTCCTTCCTCTCTTTAAATTTCGTGTCTTCGTGCTATCATGTATATACATGTTTATATTCTTGACTAACATTCTTTTATGGATTGTATTTGTAGCATATTTGTTTCTCGCTTGTCTATGAACTTGCGAAAAAAAAAAAAAAGGTTTAGTATGATAGTGAATTTAGTCATTTACTTCCCTTCCCTTTTAGATACCAATCCCGATTTAGAGTGAAAGACATTTTACTAATCGTTTTAAGGGAATGTCTTTTAGTATATTTTCTAGATTCAAATTATCTTCCACAAGGAAATAAGCTGATGTTCTTCTTTTCTTTTACGAGGACACTGTTCTAATTTTTTTTAGTCACACTTGATTTCATAAAGAAGTAACAGATCTGATTTCTTCACAAAGCATATCGCACTCACGTTTTTTTTTTACACTCTTTGTGATCCCCAAACAATAAGTTTAATGGCGCAGATCTTCAGAATTGGGCAACGTCCTATCTGGTAGATTTAATCTTGAGGCCTAAGTGATCTTAACATGTGACCTGTACTTTTTTAATTGCTATAATACTAACCCATTGGAACAGGCCTAATTCTTTAAGTTTAATACAAGGAAATCATATTAGGATTCAAGTATAGTGGTTCAAGTATTTTTCAAGAACTACAAGGTATATACTCTACTTTATATACAAAGATCCTATTTTATATGTACGTATACTATTCTTACTTTAAATATCTTTAATCATCTTATCGTCACATGCATACGTATGTACGTTATATTATAAATACTTATCTTTAGTATACATTATATACAACAATCATATTATACTCCATCTTCTAAAGTATACATACGTACTCTTTTGAAAACAATATATATATTTCTAATACATACATTTTTAAATAGGTGATAATAAATAAGAAATAATCCCCCTCTAGTATTAATTAAACTAAGTTTAAAGACTGTCCTTGGATAGGCTTTGAGGGATGCTTAACACCTTCCCCTCGGGGTAAATAAAACCCTTACCTAGAATCTCACAGGTTTCAAAGACTAAAAAATGGAGTTTACTTTTTATAAATGGTTTCCTAATATTTCCTAAAATTAGGTGGCGACTCTGAAAGTTTACAAACCAGAGGAAACATAGTCATAAGTTGTGTACTAGTTTTAACCCATTAAAAATAGGGCATGACAGAATGGCGACTCTGCTGGGGAAATACCTTAGGTTTTGACTTTAGTAGACTTAGTTTAAGAAGTAGATACTCGAGGGATGTTTGTTTAATTATTTTATCGCCTATTATTTATGAGTTGCTACATTGCTATATTTGAAAGGACGCAAGCCAAAGCCAAACTTGTGCTCCTTATTTGTTTGAGAAAACACTATTTGTTTACCGCTTTCCTTATAATGTCATTGCACTTTCTATCGAGTCTTTGGCCGTACACTTACACACACTGTGGTTCACGCGAGGTGTTGTCTGACACACCTCCACCCCTTCTTTGGATTCTCTAGTTTCAGAGTCGGTGCGGTAGTTTACTACTTATCTTCTCGCAGACATTCAGTCCACTCCGAACTTTTTAGGAAAAAATCTTATTCTAGAAAAAATAAGTCATGCTGCATACACCTTAGGCAAGACAATCCAAGGTATTGTCCCTGCAAATTAGGAATCCACCCTTTTGTCAAAAGGTTCGAAACCTGAATGACATAACCCTTTATGTGAATTGATGAAATGATCCTTAAAAGACACAAGATGATTTTTTTTAACAAACAATACTTATCATAACCTTTACCCTTCTTTTTTAGATGGAAATCAACCAAAACCTACCAAACATTCAAATGATAGTCTCACCTCCTCACGACCTGCAAACTTGGTGGAGGAACATAAGAGTGGCACACGGGGAGGAAGTCAAGCAACACCTGGGGTCGTTGATGTCGCTAATAGGTATCCAAGCCAACAAAACTCTCACCAAGCTGCTGATAGAATTTTGGGATCCCGCCAGTGTAACCTTCAATTTTTTAGATTTCGAGATGACCCCTACTCTAGAGGAAATCTGTGGATTCACCGACTTGCCATTTGAGGGGAGAATGCCGGTGCTACCATCTTTCATATCGGGAGAGAAATTCTTGCACATTTTGGGATTTAATGTCTACCCGGTCCTGAGGAACGTGGAAAATGATAGAGTGAAGTTCGACTTTCTGTTTCAGAGATTTGGGCGTCGAGAAAGCTTTGAGCGACATCAGGGTGAGTTCGCATGCGACCGCGGAAGGTGGGAGAAAATGCGGCCACGAGTCTTCGCCATAGCCTTGTTGGGAATCTTGGTCTTCCCGAAGAGAGCCTACCGAATCAATATCAACCTTTTGCCACCTGTTATGAATATCTTCTCGGGACCGGATGAATTGACATTGGTCCCTATGATTCTCGCGGAAATGCTTCGAGCTCTATCGGCCTGTTCAAGAGGGCATAACTTTTTTGAGGGCTGTAATCTCTTGCTGCAGTTATGGGCTGTGGAACACTTCTATACTCGCCCCCCTATCATGGATTATTGCATAGATGCTCGTAGCAGAATTCAGAGCCATACGGAAAGAATGAGGTACTGGCATGAACCTACAGGAGCAGAAGAGTGGCACACATTCTTAGTACAACTCACGGGAGATTTTTCAAGTATTTTTCAAGAACTACAAGGTATATACTCTACTTTATATACAAAGATCCTATTTTATATGTACGTATACTATTCTTACTTTAAATATCTTTAATCATCTTATCGTCACATGCATACGTATGTACGTTATATTATAAATACTTATCTTTAGTATACATTATATACAACAATCATATTATACTCCATCTTCTAAAGTATACATACGTACTCTTTTGAAAACAATATATATATTTCTAATACATACATTTTTAAATAGGTGATAATAAATAAGAAATAATCCCCCTCTAGTATTAATTAAACTAAGTTTAAAGACTGTCCTTGGATAGACTCTGAGGGATGCTTAACACCTTCCCCTCGGGGTAAATAAAACCCTTACCTAGAATCTCACAGGTTTCAAAGACTAAAAAATGGAGTTTACTTTTTATAAATGGTTTCCTAATATTTCCTAAAATTAGGTGGCGACTCTGAAAATTTACAAACCAGAGGAAACATAGTCATAAGTTGTGTACTAGTTTTAACCCGTTAAAAATAGGGCATGACAGGCACGCCCACCACTAGCCTGAGAACCTCCACAGTCCTCCTGAACTGTCTGAGCACCACCCCTATCTGACTGATAACTGCCCCTATTGGACCGAGCGCCACCTCTACCTGTTGTGTGACCACCCCACCTATTCTGAGCACGGTTTCCACCAAAAGATTCCCCTCCTCTAGCTGGAGCAACTGGGGGCCTAAAATTGACCACTCTAGTTACCCTGTTTGAGTCTAGGACAAAACCTATTGATGAGGCCCTGCTCGCCACACTCAAAGCAGGCTCGATTAAGAGTAGGCCTCTGAACTGACACCCAAGAAGCTGAAAAACCTTCATGATCTGGAACTCGGGACTGAGAGCCCCCTGCCTAGCTTATAGAGTACTGAACGATTCCAGATGAGCCTCCAATCAAAGTCGACATAGTCTGTTAAACCTGACGACCCGAGTAACTCTGGGATCCCTGTTCCTTAGAAAATGTACCATTGCATATTTTTTGTAGCAATCTTGATGGACACCCTCAACAGTCTTCGCATGGTCCATAACTTCCTGAAAAGAGCAACCTCTGGTCACCAGCTGAAGATCCGACAACTGAAGGGCAGTATTCAACTCTTTCACAAAACGTCTAACCCTCACCTCGATAGGCAAAAGCTGGAGAGAATAACGAGCCAAAGAGTGAAATCAGGACTCATAAGCAGTGACAGAAGAATTTCCCTGCTCAATATTACTAAACTCATCATGCATCCTGACCCTCAAATTACGAGGAACATACTTCTCAAGAAAAATCTAGTAGAACTGAGTCCAAGTGAACGGAGGAAAGTCCGCTGACCTACACTCTACAAACGCCCTCTACCATAACTTGGCATCTCCCATGAGTTGAAAAGTCAAACTCTACTCCATACTTCTTGACTGACCCCATCTTATGGATCCTCTCGTGGCAATTAATAATGAACTCATAGGCATCCTGAGGTGCCGCGAAATTGAAGCACAATTGATACTTACGAGAAGTTTTACTTATTTTTAGGCAAGTGGGTGTGGTTTTGATATGTTTTTGTCATGTTCCAAGTGAATCATAGATTTTGGGTTCAAGAAGTAGAAGTTACAGAAAAGTTGCACTGAAGCTTGATTTTCACGGGTCGTAGAAAGTTGCATGGACCATATTTCTGGTCGTACAAAAGGTGGAAAAGTAAGAAAATGTCACAGTGGAGAGATACTGAACCACGAACACTTATACGGACCGTACAATATTGTACGGGCCATATAAGTGGATGTGACGAAGGTTGGAAGAAATTTCACGGGCAGGATTGTATGAGCCGTATAAAGTTACACGAACCATGGAATTCCAGTTCGTATTGTTCTCTGCAGACACATGGATGAAGGCCGTATAAGTCTTATACGGTCCGTGAAATGTTGTACGGACCGTATAAGTACCGCTTGGGACTTAAGTGCAAATTCTGTAATTTTACATTTTGAAACCTATAAATAGTCCATTGTAGGGTTTGAATTGTTATCAGTTATTATATTTTTACTTTTGGCTTAGAACATTAAATACCCTCTAGTTTTTGAAGGTTCAAACATCAATTCAAGTATTACCAATTCCTCTTTTCTTCCAAAGTAAGCAATTATGAATTCTTCAATTTCTTATTTCTTGTTTTTTGCCATGAGTAGCTAAATTCTCTTACTAGGGTTGTGAACCCAATGGTGGGTGTTTTGTGATTGGGTTTGTGATTGATATATGCATAATGGATTGTTAGGGTTTATTTATTCTTCATTATTCATTCATAATTAATGGTTGCAAACATTGATTAAAGCCATAAACCTTGATTTATTTGGGAAAATAATTAGGGTTGGTAAGAATAAATAACAAGAACTCAAAGCTTTACACTTTTTTTAACAGATTCACTTAGGAATAAGGTGAATCTACTTGGCATAATTAACCATTCTTCATATCACTTTCTTATATTTGGGAAAATCATAGAAAGAAATAATCTTTATTTATTGGAAAATAGTAGAGATTCACATAGAGGTTAAGTGCATTCATATAGCAATCCATTAGAAGTATATCGAGAGCAATACCTATGATCATACACTTCATCTAAAGGGGACACAACCGTAGTTTCTTTTACCATAAATTACCACCAAAGCAAGTAGGTAGCGATTAATCATAACAAAAAAAAAACCCAACTTTTACCAAAATCATCGGATTAAGACATTAGACCTAAATTTAGCATTCTACAACTTTAGTAACCTTTTCACACCATATTCCCTGTGGGATTCGATCCCAACCTTGTTGGGTTACTATATTTGACAACGTTCGCGTTATACCATTAATAGGTGTAATTTGAGAGTATCATATCCTCTACCTCAGTACCAAAGAACTTTGGAGGCTTCATCTTAGTGAACCTCCAAAATAAATCATGTTCGTCACCTGTCATCACTGGTCCTCCCGCTAGCCTAGGAAATAACTCGGGTCTTGGGGCCTCATCCAAACGTGGAGCCACAGCTGCGGCACTCTGTGTCCCTGGCGCCTGAACTGGAGCCTAAGCCAGACTCCCTGCTCTCGCACCCTGGTTACATGCTGCTGCTGGTAACGCACCTGCCTCTACTAAGACATTCAATAGGTTTAGCACTCGAACCATAACATCTGACAACACTGAAGTTGTAATAACATCCATCCAGCTGAGCTGGTGCTGCTGCGATCTTAGTTGCCTCATCCTAAAAACCTGAGGCTCAGAGGACTCGGCGCATTGCTGACCAGCCGCAGGAGCCCCGCCCCTGGCTGGGGCTGCTGCTCCCCTGCCTCTATCTGGACCACGGCCCCTGGCCTGGCCTCCTCCTCCATGAGCTGCAGCCCAAGTGGCCAGACCTCCCCCACGAGCTGCGGCCCTAGAGGCCGGCGCGAGTGCCTCGTTAGCTGTTTCTGCCACACGAGTCCTCACTATCTGTGAGAGAATAGAAAGAAATGTCAGATACCAATTAGAATCAAGTAGCACGAATGAGAGAAAAACATTGAAGTTTCCTAGTGTCCCATAGCCTCTCGATAGATAAGTACAGAAGTCTCTGTACCGATTCGCAAGACTCCACTTGACATGTCCTTGTACGATGAGATCAACGAACCGAAGGCTTTGATACCAACTTTGCCATGTCCCAACAGACGTGAGTGGCACCAACACTAGTCCTATAGTGGGAGAACCAATCCCTTAATCAATTATCAAGCCAATTTCAAATACTTAAACACATTAATAAACATTGCTCACGAATAACGGAATAAAATATCTGACAATAAAATAAATAAAATAATGAGTGGGTAAATCTAGCTATTACATCCCCAAATCTGAAAGTCACCATACGAGGACTCTAACCAACAACGTCTAAAAAGAAGAGATACTGTCTAAAAATACACATAATGTCTGGGATGAAAATAGACATCTGAAATAAAGAAAGATCTTCAGGCGGCATGGCACGGATAGGAGCTCAACCTTTGATCTAGATAACGAATAACCTCAACTAGATGCGAGGTCTGGAAGACATCTCTGGCTCAAAATCCGCACTCACCAAAAAAGTGAAGCAAGTGTAGGTCAGTACAAACAACACATACTGGTAGGTATCATAGGCCGACTAAGATTGGTATCATGCATACACATATAAAATCAATGGAATAGGAAGTCAGGAAGAACAAAAAAGAATCACAATAAATATCTTCAAATAATCCTCTTTCAGAATCAATCACCAGGTATCAACAATGAAACACCAATACTCAAGCCGTAAGTAAAACAATAAACAATGAAATTTCCCAGCTCTATCACATATCTGTACACATATGCTAAATGGTATTATTTTCCCCAAATATCTATGACCTGCAGGGGACCCATGGTTTCCATATACTACTCATTCCGGAATAAACCTCGAACCACGAACTAACAACTAGGCCACATCGTCACCCCTTGTCAAATGTGCCTTAATAGATGTATATGTTCCATCTCAATCATCATCAATAAATGCCCCATAATCACATCACAAGAATAGCTCAAATACACGTGTCAAGTCAACACCAACGAAGTATAAGCAAATAACACAAGTCACAATAAGATTCACAAATAATTTACTCAATAATAATATAATATGTAGCTATCTCAATTCATATCTGAAGGGTATATATGAACACTTCCCTTTCAACAGTCTCAAGAATACAATTCAAGTTTATCAACCACAATAATGGAGAATCACTTCACACAATTTAATCATACGACTAACAACGATCACCAAACTCCAAGTCTGAAGACCTAGACATGCTTTCTCCCATAAATTCTATGACATATACAATCAACTAATCAAAGTCTAACTCAAGTAAACCATAACCTACCTCAAAGCAGATCTTAACAATGGAATCACTTCGCAACAACCTTTCCCTTTCGCAACGCCTCAAAACGCTCAAAGTCTAGAAATCATAATACTAAGTAAGTAAGGAGTATTAACTCAATTTATGGGTATTATAATCAATTCAACCCTACAAATCTGGTTTTAGTTAAAGTTCCCATTGTTATTGGAACCGTAGGTCTCAACAAACCATTTCCATCACTGAATATCCAATTCCCATGCTATGAAGTGATAATCTCAACTCTTAGATGATTAAATAACAATAAACAACAATAAATAATAACCCATTAATATTATAGGGTTTCGTGAACTTAGGTGTCCTAACCTTTCAATTCTCCCCAAACTAGCTTTTATTTGGTGCTAGGAGTTAATACGTTTAAAGAACTAACGAAATTAATGGTGGAAAGTTACCTTGATGAAGAGTATTGACCTTGCCTTAGAAAATTCTCATCAAGTGTTCTTGGGAACTGTTTCTAGAATTATGTGAGGTGTGAGGTCGAAATAAGGTATTAAACTGAGGTTTCTTACTTCATGAGGACTGCTGTAGCTGTCCCCGCTTCGCTGCAGCTGCCTTGCTACAGCGAGAACCCCCTTCGCTGCAGTGGAGCATGAGAATTCAACCTTTCACTACAGTGAGACCCCTTCTGCAGCGGGCTCATTGCAGCGGAAGTCCTTCCGCTTCAGCAATGCTTTTTAGGCAGTTGGAACAAAATTTCACCACCTTTTATATTTAGTGTCTCAAAATCATTCTAAGGCCCTATGAACACAAGACAACAAACAAACCAAGTTAAAAACACATCACAGAGTCACTTTTATGTCTGAAAGCACCACATAAAACACACCCCAATTTATTTAGGTCCGCTCATTCCTAATCTTGGGAAAGTACTAGCAAGGGTAGAGTGGTAAAATTATGCATAACGACCAAGCGGTCATACACCAAGTTTCCCACAATTCCTCATAATAACCACAACACAAGTAAAGCAGTTTATACCTACCAAAAAGAAGACCTTTTTTATAAAAAACGCTCTCAAAGAAAACCCTAAAATACAAACCCTAAATATTAGTTCTCGTCGTCGGCATGGCTACGGCCGCCGCCGGTGCATGGCCGCCCCTACCTGGGCGTAACCATCATCGGCCTTAGGAGGAACCACCACCAAAACATCTATATGCCTAGATATTAAACCTTTTGATCGAAACAACCAATATAAAACCTAACCCAAACCCTATTCAAGAGAAACCTTTACCGTATGTGCATGGTGAACCCATGGTGTTATGGGATGAAGCTGAAGTGAATGCAATGATAATACAAGAGAAACTCCAATATGCAGTGATAAGTAAGTTCTTATATAGATGGCCTGAACTTGGAGATAATCCCTCTTCAATGTGAGCTCAAATCTGAATGCCCTATTGGATGCTTGTGTGAACAACATCTGCTCCTCAGATTATCATCAATGGAAGACTTTATTCATGTTATGTCCAAACTTGTGTACTATTTGAAGGCTAAGACTGGATTTTATCAGATGAGAGTTCAAAATTGGGAACCTTGGTTCCATCCTGAATATGAAACCTCGACTGCCGTTGCATGGATATCTTTTCCTTTATTAGCTCCAAACGTTTTTGTTAAGGAGTCTCTTTTTATGATGGCTAAAACAGTAGAGAAACCTTTACATGTTGACATGGAAACGAAGAACAAGTCTAGACCTAGTTGTGCAAAGGTGAAGGTGGAGGTTGATTTGCTAAAAGACTTCCCTAAAAGAATAAATGTTGGCATGAGGAGGTTAGGTACTGGAGATATCATTGCGTGGATCGATATAAAGTATGACTACATGCCTTAATATTGTAAATCATGCAGATTACAAGGGCACAATGAGAAGGAATTATTTGTACTTCATCCAGATTTAAAACCAATCAACGAGAACAAGGAAGAGGAATCTGCAGAGACAAGTGTTACTGTTGCAAACATGAAACGACAAGAGCTGATGACAAAGGATGCTACATGCACAAATTTGGTGATAGACAAAGGAAAGAAAGCAATGAATAATGTAGTGCCATCAAAAGATGCATGGAATCATGGTAGGGGAAAGAATGAAAGGATACAGAAGAGGACCCAACACACTATGAACAAGAAGGAGGATCATGAAGTGGTGATCAATGGTTGGGGGGTTGTAAAGGATAAGAGAAACTTCAATAAACCTCAACCTGATACTGTGGAAAAAGTTCATAATGCTGATACTGTGGAAATAAATAATTCCTTTGCAATCCTTGATGAACAAAATGAGAAGACAATCAACTTGGAGGAAAAGGAGAGGCCAAGCAAATGTAACTCTGAACCAGGAAAAGAATCAACAAAACCTTGGGTAGAAAAATCTTTGAGTAAACAAGCAAAGAGTAGTGTCCCTGCTAAACAACCAGTAGCACTATCAGATGTTATGCAGCACAATCATAATGAGGTTTCACTAGTTGATGCAGATGGAAGCAGTGGTTTAAAGATGATAAAAGAGGTAGATGTATCAACCAAAGAGAGAGTAGAAAAGACTGATCAAATAGAAGAGCATGCCCCCAATAATATTGCAGACCAGACTGACACAGATGATAGAGAAGTTAAAAGGTTAGAAGAGTCAGATGGAAAGCCTGCAAAATCAGAGGAGGGGCACGAATCAAATGGAAAAATGTCTAGTAGAAGCCAGGAAGCAGTGGTGGAAAAGGGTGAACATGATAAGTGGAAAGAGGATAAGATAGAAGATGAGGAAAGAACATCTTCAGAAACTGAGGAGCAATCCCCATATATCAATCC
Source organism: Lycium barbarum (assembly GCF_019175385.1). NCBI lineage: Eukaryota > Viridiplantae > Streptophyta > Magnoliopsida > Solanales > Solanaceae > Lycium > Lycium barbarum. The sequence continues at coordinate 84,224,664 of NC_083345.1, forward strand.
TCTTAGTAACACAGAGGAACCTGGTGGATCAGTTCCAAAGGCTCCAAGAAGTAGTTCCCCACAGGAAATTAGAAATGAGGAACTTAAGGAATATTTGGTTAATGTTCAAATTGATGAGGTTACAAGAGCATCAGATCTTTCCCCTAGACAGACAAGGCAAATGAGAAACTCTAAAGCAAAAGGAGGAAAGAAGGATCCTGTTGCCCCAGTCAGACTTTTATCAAAGAGACATGCAACCTCCAAATTCTTTTAATCATGATGAATAAGCTCTTATTGTGGAATATCAGATCAGTTAACACTTAACAATATTTGAGTGGTTAACTAATCTGAACAGAAGAAATAGATACAGTATAATTGGCCTGATGGAGCCTTTTGAAGATTCTGCAGAAGTACAAAATTTTAGAAGGAAGTTGGGTATGGAAACAACTTTTGTCAATATGTCTGGTAAAATTTGGATTTTCCTTTCAGAGGATGTAAAGGGTTCAGTGGAGATTGACAATGAACAACAGATAACTTTGAAGCTGTTTCATCAAACTCTAAACTGTCATATAGTTATAACAGTGGTTTATGCCTCCTGTGATGCTAATGAAAGAAGAATGCTATGGGATTCTATTGGCCAGGTTGCTAATCTTTTTGATTTACCTTGGCTAGTAGGAGGAGACTTCAATGTCATATCTTCAGAAGAGGAAAAATTAGGAGGTCTGCCCATCTTTTACAATGAAGCAGCATATTTCAATCATTATCTCAATAGTTGTGGTTTACAGGATCTTAGATATGTTGGTAGTACATATACATGGTGGAATGGAATAGCTGAAGAAGCAAGAATTTTTAAAAGGTTGTAAAGGATGGTTTGTAATGATAAAATGTTAATGTGCTGCCCACCATGAAGGTAACTCATCTGATAAAAAAGGGATCTGATCATTCTCCTTTGGAACTAGAGTGCTCAACAACTGCTGAGGTGATCATAAAGCCTTTTAAGTTCTTGAATTTTTGGGTCCAACATGAGAGTTTCATCACAACTAGTGTATAGATTTTGAAGGAAATCCATTTACCAAGTTTCATCACAAGCTTAAAAAGGTGAAGAATGCACTGAGAAGTTGGAGCAAAAACACATATGGCAATATTTTTCAGCAGATAGCATCACTTGAAGAAGTAATCAAAGTCCATGAGGAACAGTTTGAAACATCTCCTACAGTGCAGAGTAGAGAAAGACTACATAGGGTGCAGAGAGGCTTTAGTAGATTCTTATACTTGGAGGAATAGTTTTGGAGGCAGAAATCAGGAATCTCATGATTTCAAGATGGAGATAGAAATTTAATTTTTTTCCATGCTTATGTAAAGAGGAGGAGAAAGAAACTCAGAGTGAATAATATCCAAGATGCTGATGGAAACTGGCTAACCAAAGAAGAGGAAATATCACAAGAAGCAATTAGTGTCACGACCCGACCAGGGCCGCGACGAGTACCCGGGGCTAACCACCGAGCACCCTTCATTCTACTGCCTATTACTCTCGTCTAATGCCTTTATCAATATCATACTCAACTTACAAGAAAATCATCTTTCCTTCGAAAATATAAATACTTTAATGTGTACAAGCCCTTTTTGGTCATTGAACTAAAATACACACACACACACACACACACACACACACACACACACACACACACACACACACACACACACATATATATATATATATATATATATATATATATATATATATATATATATACACGTGGTAGCAACCTCGTGAGACCATAACACCCCCACTACGTATCTACGAGCCTCTACTACAGAACTAGACATATGGACGGGACAGGACCCCGTTGTGCCCAAAACATAAATGTACAAAACGGAAGACCATAAGCACCTCCGGAATAATGGAGTGCTCTCAACAGCTGACAACTCCTACGAATCTGGGGCAAGATATCCTCCCTGTCTACCTGTGGGCATGAACACAGCGTCCAAAGAAAAAGGACGCCAGTACGAAAATTGTACTGAGTATGAGAGGCATAAGCAATAATATGACATCAATGAAATAAAGGAAAAATCAATGAGGAGCATCTGTATCTGACTGTCACATAGAAAAGAAGTGATGCATGCTGACTTACTCAAAATTATCATCATATGGTAAATGCATAAACATATATAAGCTGCTTGTCCATATTGGATCGGTGTGATAATCAATAGCATTAGCCTGCGTCCAGGCCTCCCGCGTCCGGGGTACCATCTCATGCCGCCCACTAGTGGTGTCTGCCCATGCCATTTGGCCATGGTGTATAGTATAGCTGCCCGCCTTAGTGGTGACTGCCCGGCCAATTAGGCGCAGTGTTATGTCATCATCACCATACATGCTCATCATAGTATGCTTGTCATAATACATGCATAAAACTCAAGAACAACTACACTATATCAGGGTGACATAAGGTCGTGATCCCCCGATTCCATTATGGGCACTCAGTAACATCCTGCCTCACCTTGAAGGGAAGAGTATATGAGGTGAGTGTAAGCAATAATGACATCATTTTATGAACATTTAGAACTCCTGTACTCTAACTTATTACCTTGTGTAGCAAATTAGGGCTATCAGCTTGTATCTTTTCGGGACTTAAGAGATTCATGGAGAAGAAAGAAAGTTACGTTATAGGATTCATGCCATAGAAGGAAAGGACTAGCCTCACATACCTTTGTTGTTTAACTATCTTATCGCTTGATTGTCCTCCTTCGATGCTCGTATTCCAACCTTCGAAAGGAATCACATTAACATTAGTTACTCGGCTATGAGAACATTTCACTATTTCTAGGGAAAATTGGGTAGCACTTCCTTTGTTTATACTACTTTTCCCACATTCTATATCAAATCTCAACGTTAATAACAACATCCACAATATAGCAACAACAATCATCATTTCTCTACATTTACCGAAATTCACCATTTCTCTTAAATTTCTCCACAATTATGATTATAACTCGTTATCGCATTTTCTCATATATAATACTTATTTCATGGTCTAAATGCCACTTATAACATTTTCACAATCACAGCATACCAACATTCATAATTCACACCAATCACTATTCACACATTCATGACCCAATTGTTATGTCCTCCCACAATTCAAATGTTTCAACTTTCAACCACTCAAACCATATAAAAAGAGTCATAAAACTCACCTAATGATGGATGAACAACTTTTGAGGGGAATTCCTCTTCTTGCACCAAAACCCTAACTCACTCTTCTTGAGCTTCCTTGGCTTAGATGAACTTTTAATGGGTTTCACAAACTTGATTTCATGTATTTGGTGTAGTTGACCATGGATTCCTTTTGATTTCTTGTGGAAGAATGGTGGAGAAGGTTCTAGAGAGTTCTTAGAGAGAAGAGAGTGGAAGATGAAATGAAAATGGAGGAGGGTCTTATATTAATTCATGAAATCAGTCCCGTCCGTGATGCTCGGTACGATCGATGGAGCGTCGATTGGATCGACGGGACGTCGATCTGACCGTCGATATCGTCAAATTTCCAGTGAACAATCTGTCATTTCTTTTCATTCGACGGTGAGAAGGACGGTCCATCGAACTGATCGACGGATCGTCGACCTGTTCGTCGAGTGGTCTTCGTTCCAGCTCAGTTTTACGGTGCCATCGACGGGGCGTCGACCTGTTTGACGGCACAAAGGTCGACCGTCGAACCCCCCTTTTTCCAGGGCTGCTGTGAAGTTTCATTTAACGGACTTTTCTCCCTTGCCTTTAACTTCTCTGAAAATTTACGTTGGGTTTCTTAAGCATCCCTTCTTACTTCTAGGGACATCATGTTTGCCTTAACTTTCGTTAGTCCCTCCATCGTTTAGCAACCCAAAGTTCCAGGGTGTAACAATTAGATTCTATCAGAAACAGTTTGAAGAGGGTAGAATCCCTTCTACGTTTGGTCTACTAAAGCATATCCCTACTCTAGTCACAGAAGATCAGAATCATAAGATAGAGATGCTACCAACTGAAGAAGAAGTCAAAGAAGCAGTTTTTGCCTTGAGTGGAGAAAGTGATTGTGGTCCTGATGGATTCACAGGGTTGTTCTTTCAGTCCTACTGGGAGATAGTCAAGCTAGATGTGATGGATATGGTGAAGGGATTCTTTGTGGGGCAAGAACTACCAAGGTTCATCACTCATACAAATCTAATTCTTATCCCTAAAAAAGAGCAGGTGCAAAGCTTCTCAGACTTTAGACCAATCAATCTCAGCAATTTTATAAACAAGATCATCTCCAGGGTACTGCATGAAAGATTAGTGAAGTTGCTGCTAGGATTGATTTCTGAGAATCAATCAGCTTTTGTGAAGGGAAGGAGTATCATGGAGAATGTACTGCTCACACAGGAAATTGTCAGAGATATTAAAAAGATAACCAAAACAGCAAATATGGTGGTAAAACTGGACATGACCAGGGCATATGATAGAGTCTCTTGGATCTTCCTTTCCAAAGTTCTCATAAATTTTGTTTTAGTGAGATGCTCATTGACATGGTGTTCAGACTACTGTCAAACAACTGGTACTCAGTTCTCTTGAATGGGCAAGTACATGGATTTTTCAAGTCATCCAGGGGTGTAAAACAAGGTGATCCTCTATCCCTTACTCTCTTCATTTTAGCTGCTGAGGCCTTATCAAGAGGACTAAATGCATTATACAAAATTCCAAAGTTTGTGGAGTATGGTATGCCTAAATGGAGTCTAAGAATCAATCATTTATCATATGCTGGTGATACAATTGTCTTTGTAGCTGCTGACCAACACTCAGTGAAGCTGATGATGAGAGTTTTAACTAGATATGAAAAAGTGTCTGGCCAGTTTGTAATTTTGAATAAGAGTGCCTTTTATGTTCATAAAAAGGTGCAGAGTGGCTTGGTTTCAAGGCTGAAACAAATTACAAGAATTAGACAAGGCTTCTTTCCTTTCACATATCTTGGGTGTCCAATATTCTACAGTAGAAACAAAATATCACACTATGATCCATTTGTGAAAAAGATTGCCAAAAGAGTGCATGTATGGAAAGGGAAAATACTATCATATGGAGGAAGGGAAACATTGATATCTCATGTGTTAGAAAGTATACCAGTATACCTATTATCAAGAGTGAACCCTCCAAAGGGTGTGATCAGACAAATGCATAGTATCTTCTCAATGTTCTTCTGATCAAACTCTGGTGACAAGAAAGGTGTGCATTAGGTTAAATGGGAGACACTAACATTGCCAAAGGATTAAGGAGGACTGGGGTTCAAATCACTATTTGAAGTTTCAAATGCCCATTTCTGTAAACTATGGTGGAATCTCAGAATAAAACCTTCACTGTGGAGTTCTTTCATGATAAACAAATATTGTAAAAAACTCCATCCTGTGATTGCTCAAGCCAAGGGTGCATCTCCTATCTAGAGAAAATTAGTGTTAGTAAGGGAGTTGGTGGAGCATCAGATATGGTGGCAAGTGAAAAAAGGGGATTCTAGCTAGCTTCTGGTTTGACAACTGGACTAACCTTGGTGTATTATACCATGTCCAACCTGATAACAGTATAGAGGAGGAAATAGAAGTTCAGAATTTTTCCAATATAGAAGGATGAAATGCACAAGTTCTAAGACAATATATACCAGAAGAGTATGAGAAGCATGTGATAGAAACTATTCCCCCTCCTCAGGTAATAAATGATTTGGATAAAAGCTGGTGGTTACTAGAGAAGAATGGAAAGTTTTTAGTCAAAAGTGCTTGGGAATATGTGAGACATAGAGAAGTGAAGATGGATAACTATAACCAGAAATGGAGTAAACATCTTCTTTTTAAATTCTCATTTACACTTTAGAGAGCTTGGAGATACAAAATGCCAGTTGATGATGTACTTTGCAGAAGAGGAATTCTATTGCCATCAAAATGCTGGTGTTACACTGAACTAAAGCAAGAAACAATGTCACATCTTTTTCTAACCTCTCCTAAGCATCAAAACTATGAAGAATGTTTGCTAATTTTGTAGGTATTTAGCTGGTGGGGAAGCACATTACATATATGATATCTAAATGGTGGACAAAGAATTGCAGACCCATTCTGAAGCCTATAATTCATGCAATCCCTGCAATCATAATCTGGAGTCTATGGAGGAGAAGAAACACCGTCAAATATGGAGGGGATTCAGCAGCCGAGTCTATCAGATAAACAGAACTCTTTGGTAATTACTGTAAACAGTTTATCCAAAGCTGCAGACCATTCTATTCAACCTGCCCTCTATGATTCAGTACTTAGAAGAGATCAAGCCTAGAATGAGGTATCAGTTCATCTATTGGAATCCACCTCCTGATGGTATGATAAAATGCAACACATATGGTGCAAGTAAAGGCAATCCTAGAAGGAGTTCATATGGTTACTGCTTGAGGAATTCATTAGGTGATTTGGTATATACTGGAGGGAAGGAGATCCATAAGACCTCTAACATTGAAGCTGAAACTATGGAAATTAAAGAGGCTATCTATCACTGTGTGGCTAATAATATTCAGCAAGTCCTGATTGAGACGGACTCCATGGTGATGAAGAATATCATAGAAGGTAACTAGGAAATTCCATGGGAGCTTATTGTATCAGTGGAAGATATTAAGCACCTGATGACAATGTGTGAGGTTAAGTTTCAGCATGTTATGAGAGAAGGAAACAATCTAGCAGATTATATTGCAAATCAAGCTATTCCGCTGGGATCAATAAAATATAGGCAATATACAGATCTGTCTTTTCAAGGTAGAAGACAGCTGAATTTAGACAAACAACATTATCCAAATATCAGAACCAGAGCTTCGAAGATAGGATGATGATTAGAATTAATGCAACTGCAGCTGGACCATGGTTCATTCTCATACTACTACAACATCATCAAACTCAGTCAACATGGTTAGACATACTACTTAAAGGAAATGCAGTATCAGGCAAATATCAGTACAAGTTTTCAAGGCTGCAACAAGCTCTACAGTCTTGCATATGTTGACCTTTATTTCTTGCTATTTTTGTTATTTCTTTATTTTTGCCAATTTTGGATATTTTTATACTTTTATTTGATTATCAATAAAACACATCAATAGGCAAGTCCTATTGATATATTTAATTAAAAAAAAAACCACAACATAAGTACAACCAACAATTCCGATCAATAGATATAAAATGAGATGGTGATATATGCAATGCAATGAGATGGATGTCAATGCAATGCAATGGCCAGTAACTCAACCTGTACACACATGCTCTGAATGGAATCTTGACGTCTCGGCAGTCATGACCAGCGGGGGACCCATGGTATCGATGTACCGTTGCCCGTGCAACCCGATCCCATAAATATTGCATATCCATTGCGGCGCGCAACCTGATCTCATAATTCATCAAACTGATTTCATCTTTCTTCATCACCTCATTTTCACATTTCTTTCATCAAATCACTTCCACACCATTTCCACAATGTATGAATGCAATAATGCTAAATCAATGCAGTCAATGCCAAAAGTCATGATATGGAAGTCAGAAACACCATAAGTCACATCTAGACTTGTATAAATCACAACAACCATGGAATGAAATCAATAATCTAGTCTCAGTCACCATAGCGAACCAATCATATCACTTCATTCCAAACATAACAAGTACACCATAAGTCACAATGCGTAAAATAACGCTGACAAGCCCACATAATCAGAAATCATACTAGTCTAAGAGTATATCCATCCCAACAACATGTTCGAAGACCTAATTATGCTTTCTCCCGTCAATTCTACGCATATGTACATTTCACTAATCAAAGTATAACTAAAGTAAGTCGTAATCTACCTCGAATGCCGAACAAGAGCCACATAGTACTCCACCCGAGCCTTCCCTTTTCGAAGCACCTCAGAACGATCGAAGTCTAATAATATCAATACTAAGTAAGTAAATGACTACAATAAAGTCAACTAATCAAAAAAAGAGATAGGTGGAAAAGTTACTCAAAATACCCAAAATACCCCTATCGAATCATGAGGGTAAAACCAAAAATTAAGGGCGAAATTACACTACCCATAGTCCAATTAGTCATTATCCTTATTTCATGGAATTCTAACCACAATTGGTCCTTCAATTTCATCATTTATGCTACACTTCGGAAATTTTGCCGTACTTGTATGATGAGTGGAATGATGAAAAATTGAGTGAATGATGTTTTATTAAGTCGGGAATGGCTAATTAAGAATTTTTGGAAATAAGAAAGTCGCGAAATTGTTTTCAGCACAGTGGTCGTATATGGCACTATACGGCCCGTAAAGTGATTTACGGACCGTATAGTGCAGTCGTCCTCCAGCTTGTCAAAAATCTCAACTTTCTGTAAATGTTGAAAATGGTTAAACACGACCCAGTTTACGGCCCGTAAACTGGTTTACGGACCGTAAACCAGGTCATAAACTGCCATGTCCACCAACCAAACTTTCTGTTTTTGGAATGCTTAAAAACGACCACAGTGGACGGACCGTAAATCAAAATACGGTCCGTATATGGTGGTTTACGACCACTGTTCACCCCGACAAGAATTCATTAAAGATCAGATTTTGTGATTTTAAAAAGGGACTTAGGCTTCATATTACTTCATTATTCATCCAACAACTCAAGAGACCTCTAGAACATTCCAAATAATTCCTCCACAAGAATTCAAGAGAATTAAAGGGAATATCAAGACCAACAACACTAATTTCATGGAATCAAGTGTAAGAACACATCAAAGGATCTTCTAAGTCAAGAAATTCCCAAGAAGGTGGAACTAGGGTTGTGGCTAATTGAAGTATTTCAACTTAAGGATTGTTCAACCATTAACCAAGGTAAGTTTCATGATTTTTCCATGTTGTTTGAAGTATTGGAAAGCTTAGACACTTGAAATGTAGAAGAACATAGAAATGGGTCATTATTGAGTGAATAGTGACATAAAGGGATGATAGTGGAATTGAACTATGAATATTGAAGTGTTGTGAGTACAAATACGTTATAAATGATGTTTATATCATGAAACAAGCATTAAATGCATGAAAACGCAAGGATGAGCTAGAAGTAGAAATAAGGGAAAATTGGAGGAAAATGGTGAATTTTTCCTAATGTAAGTAACTGACGATTGTTGATTATGATATTGCGAATAATATTATGAATATTGGGAGTTGATATAGAACGTGAGAAAAGTAGTATGAGCGAAGGAAGCGTTGCCCAACTTTTCCTAGAATGAGCGATGCGTTCTTGTAGTTAGTTAATAATGTTGATCCGAATTCTCTTATGAAGGTAACGACGTGATATCGACGGAGAACAAGCGAGCGATATCTTAGCTAAACGACCAAGGTATGTGAGGCTAGTCCTTCTTTCTAATGGCATGAATCTTTTGACTTGCATCCCTATTATTTTCATGAGTTCTTATATTCTAAGAAGTTAAAAGCTTATACTTATGAATGTCTATATGAGATAAGTTATACGATATGATGACACTAGAATGATGATGATGTTATTCCTTGCCTACACTCACCTTATGTACTAGTCCTTTCAAGGTGAGGCAGAATGTCCATGATGGTTCCATAATGCAATCGGGGGATTACGACCTTACGTCACCCCGATAGAGTAAAGTTGATCATGAGTCTTATATACGCATTATGATAAGATAAGTATTTTATGATAAGCATATTACTATGAGCATTTACATTGAGCATGTCATGAGCATTTCACACCGGGCCTAGTTGGCCGGGCAGACACCGCTTCGGCGGGCGGCGATACGGATACACCACGACCTACGGGCGTGGGCAGACACCACTAGTGGGCGGCATGAGATGGTACCCCGGACGCGGGAGGCCTGGACGCGGGCTAATATTATTGATTATCACACCATTCCGACATGGACGGGCAACTTGCACATGATGCATACATGTTATGATGATGAGTATGAGTAAGATAGCATGCATTACTTCTTTTATGATTATCAGTCAGATCTATATGTCTCATGTTGATGTTATTCCCATATTACTGATGCCTCCTTTCATTATGTATGCCTCTCATACTCGGTACAATATTCGTACTGACGTCCTTTCTTCGGACGCTGTGTTCATGCCCACAGGTAGACAGGGAGGAGAGCTTGGCCCAGGTCCTCAGTAGCTGTCAGCTGATAGATAGCACTCCATTGTTCGGAGGTGCTTATGACTATTCTTTTGATGTACATTCATATATGCACATTTTGGGCATGACAGAGTCTTGTTCCGTCCATGTATTCATTATGTTAGTAGAGGCTCGTAGATACGCAGTGTGGGTTAGATGGTCTCACAGGAGGTTTTCATATGTATGTATATTATTTTGATGGCCGAGAGGAAAATGTATATAAAGTATTTATATTTTGATTAAATATGATTTTCCTACAATTGGTACGTAGAATTGATAAAAGAGTATTAAATGAGCAAGATAAGCAGTAGAATGAGCGGTGCTCGGTAACTAGCTCCGGGTACCCGTCGCGGCCCCTAGGTGGGTCGTGACAAATTATACCAAAATCCCCAAATTAGGAAGAAACCTAAATTCATGAATTGATTCTAGAAGCCAAGGGAGATTCAAACCTAGAATCTATTAATCGACAATATAGATAATAGGAATCAACAATTAGAACGACAATATTCAATTAGATTAGAGGGTTCAATGATCAACAACCCATGTTTTCAAAACCCATCACCCTCATTAGTCATTAACTACCATGGGTACTAATAAATGAAGGATTAGCTACAACATTAAGGTACATGGACTTACCCTAAGATGATTCCACCAATGGTTCTTTAGAAATTGCTCACAATGCTTCTTAGGATTAGGTTTTTGGTGAATGGAACTAATGATTCGAAGTTGGGAAAGAAATAAGGTTTCTGATTCAGTGATCTTCGCTGGGGCGAACAGACTCTCGCTTCCGCGACCCCGCCTCAGCGGATTTCCGTCCGCTGGGGCAAAATTCATTCAATGAATCAGCCTTTCGATCTAGTGGGCCAAGTTCTGCTTAGGCAGGCCTGCAGGGGCGAATTCACTCTGTTGGGGCGAGACATTAGAAACTAGAAAATTTCTGGTTTCACCAAGTATCAACCCAAAACCCTGATATATATCTAAGACCTCCCGGATACAAACCAAACATGCAGACACAAGTACAAGCATGCTATGAACCCATCCGTGACCTCAGAATTTCCAGTGAAGGTCACTTTGACTCGGTCAACCCCCAAACGTCTAAAATCAAGTTTCCAACCAAGGACCCAAAATGTACTCGAAAGCCTCGGGAATCGAACCAGCCACGCCATCAAGTCGTAAATGACCCTATGGACCTCATGAAATTGACGAAATTCTGAAATAGGTCCGTTTATTCAAAAGTCAACTATTGGTTACACATTTTCAGTTAAGGATTCTAATTCTTTCAACATTCACTAGAAATGCCCAAATACCTTGGAAACTGGGTCGACGGGGATAATATGGTCAAAACACGTATAATATCCGATATCAATTAAACAACCGTTCGTCCTCAAACATACAAGGAATGAAATGAAGGAAAGGTACCTGACTGGGTGAAAAGCTGGGGATATCTACTACGCATATCAGACTCGGTCTCCCAAGTAGCCTCCTCAATTGGACAGTGCTTCCACTGAACCTTCACCGAAGCTATTTCATTTGTCCTCAACTTTCAAACATCTCTATCCAAGATGGCTATTGGCTCTTCCGCATCACCCAAATTCTGATCAAATAGAACTGAATCCCACTGAATAATATAAGACCCATCCGAATTATATTTCTTCAGTATAAGCACATGAAACACCGAGTGAACACCCGACGAACCTGGAGGTAATTCCAACTCATAAGCTACCTCTCCCACACGACGAAGGATCTCAAATAGACCAATGAACCTAGGGCTAAGCTTGCCCTTCTTCCTAAACCTCATCACTTCCTTCATGGGAGAAACCATCAGCAGAACCTGCTCCCCAACCATGAACCCTAGATCTTAGACCTTTCGATCCGCGTATTGCTTCTGCCTACTCTTAGCCGCTAGAAGCTTTTCCTGAATCACCTTCACCTTATCCAACGACTTTCTCAAAAGATCGATGCTCAAGGTCTCACCTCAGAAGCATCAAACCAACCAATCGGAGATCGATATCTCCTTCTATATAAAGCCTCAAATGGAGTCATGTCGATATTCGAATGATAGCTGTTGTTGTACGGAAACTCTGCCAAGGGTAAGAACTGGTCCCAATGACCACCAAAGTCTATAACCCAAGCTCGGAGCATATCCTCTAAATCCCGAATTGTTCGCTCAGTCTAACCGTCTGTCTGAGGGTGAAAGGCTGTACTGAGATCCAACTGAGTCTCCATCTCGGCTTGCAAAGTCCTCCAAAAATGGGACATGAATTGAGTGCCTCTGTCAGAGATAATGGAAATGGGCACCCTATGCAATCGAATAATCTCACGGATATAGACCTTAACCAACATCTCTGCATTGTAGGTCATCTGAACTGGAATGAAATGCGCAATCTTAGTCAACCTATCAACAATAACCCAAATCGAATGGAACTTGCCTAAGGTCTTCGGAAGACCAACAACAAAATCCATAACTATCCTCTCCCACTTCCGCTCAGGAATGGACATCCTCTGAAGCATACCATCCGATCTTTGGTGCTCATACTTAACCTGCTGGCAATTCAAACACTGATAGACGAACTCAGTAATATCACGCTTCATCCTTCCCAACCAATAGTGCTGTCTCAAATCACGATACATTTTGGTAGCACCAGGATGAATATAATATCTAGAACTGTAAGCCTCCCCTAAAATCAACTTGATCAAGCCACCAACCCGAGGAACAAAAACACGACCCTTAATCCTCAAAACCCCATCACTATCCAGAATTGTCTCCTTGGCCTCTCTACTCAACACTTTATCATAAATCTTGCACAACTCACCATCCTCGAACTTCTTTGCCTTCATCTGGTCCAAAAGCGATGACCTCGCCTTAACACAAGCCAAAACTCTGCCTGAATCCATGATATCTGGCCTCACCAACCCATTTGCCAAAGTCTGAACATCCCCAGCTAAATGCCTCTCCTCAGATACCAATTGGGCCAAACTACCCATACTCACAGCCTTTCAGCTCGAGGCATCAGCCACCACATTGGCCTTGCCCGAATGTTACAAAATGGTCAAATCATAGTCCTTTAACAACTCCATCTATCTGCACTATCTGGATTTCAAATACCTCTGATTGAACACATGCTGAAGGCTACGGTGATCTATGAAAACTTCATTATCACGACCCAACTAGAGGACTATGATGGGTATTCGGAGCTAGCCCACCGAGCACCACCCTTCAGACTTATCATCCAACTCAACATAAACATATACCGTTCTCAACACGAGCTTATCATGAAATGATCTTTAACTACTTCTCAAATTAAACGTATATGTACACAAGCTCACGAGGCTACATAGTTATGTACAAGATGGACATTAAGAAATCACATAACATCTACTACCCACACATATGTATCTACGAGCCTCTAACTGGAGTACTAAAATCATAAGGGCGGGACAGGACCCCGCCATGCCCCAATACGTATACAAATATACAAAGAAGTGGCAACTCCAGAGTAGTGGAGGGCTCCTGTATCTCTGCTGAGAAAGCTCCTAGGAATCAGGTCCGTCTCCTTGTCTACCTGCGGGCATGAACACAGCCTTAATAAAAGAAAGGACGTCAGTACGAACGATGTACTGAGTATGTAAGGCATGCATAATGATACAATAAGGAAATAAAGAAGACATAAAGTGAAGAGATAACCTGCAACCGATTGCCTCTTAAGGCGGAATCATGCTTGCTAATTCTTGTATTATAATAAAATCATATAATGTATACATATATATAAGCTTCCCGACCATATAGGTATGGTGTGATCATCATTAGCCCGCATCCGGGGCGTACGCTACCCACTGCAATGGTGTGTCTGCCCGTCCGCCTATAAGGTTGCGCGGTGTTATACTGCCCGGCCATATAGGCACGGTGTTATTAAAATACATACATATTTACAAAGCATGCATGGGAGCCCAACTAAAAGCTACCACTCTATCGGAGTGACGTAAGGTCGGGAACCTCCGATTATTTTATGGATCAAACATCATTGCTAGGTCTCACCTTAAAGGAACTAATATCATGGGGTGGGACAACAACAAGAAATAACATCAAGGAAATCATAGAATAGGGTTATCAAGCTCATAATGGCCTTATCTAATAGGCTTCAGAATCTTTAAAATAGTATCATTACCTTCATCATTATCGTAGAACACATCTTATCTCTAGCTCATAGGAAGCTCTTAGGAATCATGAACATTCAAATTTTGGGATGTAAGAAGGCCATGGAATACATGGAGGATTGTGATATAAGAGTCACGCCTTTACGAAAGAAGGGACTAGCCTTACATACCTTTGCGTCTTCTCAACGACTAAACACTCTCCTTGCCAAAGTCATTCACAACCATAATTATAACATACACCATATTCAATTACATATAATAACTCCTCAACATCCTTAGTATTATTCATAACAAGATTATACTTATAGCATATAAAAAATCATGACTCAAGTTAACTTACTACTCAAAATATCATTATTTTCATATTTGAGCTCATATTCTACTTTCTTCTCTAATCCAAGTCATTCAACCACTCAAATACTCTTAATAACATGGAATGGACGTAAAACTCACCTTTGATTATGTAGTAATGAACTTTGGATGAATATGCTTCACTTGAGAAAAACCCCAACTTCAATACCAAAGAAATTCTTGACTTATACAAACCCTAATGAACCTCCTTGCACTTGATTCTTTCAACTCTTGGTAATTAACCCTTGATTTCTCTTAAGTTTATGTTGATATGGTGTGGAGAGTATTCTAGAGCTCCCAAGAGTTGTGGAGAAGGAAGAAACTGAAAAATAAGAGCAAGGGTCGTCTATTTATAACTGGAACTGGAAAGTTCCAGCGAGGCTGTTCGACGAGTTGGTCGACGACCCGTCGACATGTCGATGGTCCGTCGACTTGCTCCATCGACTTACGCCTGCAGATCCCTGATTGCAGAAACCTATTGACGGTGCACAACGACGGTCCGTCGACACTGACTGATGTCTGCAGAATTTTTTCATTCAGTTCAGATTGGGTCGATTCGATTTGTTCAAGTTATAATCTTGTTAATTATCACAAATGCCTGATGATACATTTGTAAACGGGGTGAGACACTTTATATTCCCAAAGTCGGGCACATTTATCCGTTCTTAAGGCATACCCGGCTAGGAACGAAAGTCCTACTACGACGAAAACGAGGAGCATAACATTCTCCCCCTTTAGAAACATTCATCCTGGAATGTTGGGTTCTCGGGAATTCTACAAAAATTTCGCCAGAGTGTCCCCTATAATTTGGCACTACCATCCTATCACAGGACCCCAAAATATATTGCGTTACAGGGCTACAACAACAATAGCAGAAAGCATGGCCACACACGACCAAGAAAGTATCAAAAGAAGCATTACATACCTGAGGACAATGTCATCTCGTCCTGAGCCTCTTCTGGGGAGGAAGTAAATGTGGATATCTAGACTTCATATCTTCTTCTGCTTCCCAAGTCATATCTCCTCTATTATTGTTTCTCCACAGGACCTTAACTGACGCTACATTTTTAGTTCTGAGCTTCCGCACTTGCCTGTCTAATATAGCAATGGGTATCTCCTTATAAGCCAATTTCTCAATAACTTGGACATCCTCTACAGGCACGATTCTGGAAGGATCTCCAATACACTTATGGAGCATCGACACATGAAAAACTGGATGGACTGATTCAAGTTCTGGAGGTAAACCTAGCTCATACGCTACTTGGCCCACTTTGTGCACAATCTTACAAGGCCTTATATATCGAGGACTAAGCTTGAGCTTCTTGCCGAATCTCATTACACCTTTCATCAGCGACACTTTTAGGAATACCTAATCATTAATTTGGAATTCCAAGTCTCATCGACGATTGTCCGCATGAGATTTCTGACGACTCTGGGCTGTCAACAACCGATCTCGAATGAGCTTAATCTTCTCCACTGCTCGCTAAACTAATTCTGGACTTATTAGTTGTGTCTCTTCGATTTCAGACCACCCAATTGGCGATCTACACTTTCTTTAATATAGAGTCTCATATGGGGCCACTTGGATACTAGAATGATAATTGTTGTTATATGCAAATTTGATTAGTGGCAAATGTTCATCCCAATTACCTCCGAAGTCTAATACACATGCCCGCAACATATCTTCTAAGGTCTAAATAGTGCGTTCAGCTTGTCCATCAGTCTGTGGATGAAATGCTGTGTTGAGTCTCACTTGAGTTCCCAAACCTTCTTGAAAGGACTTCCAAAATTTAGCCGTAAATTGTGCTCCTCTAGCTGTGATAATAGTTACTGGAACACCATGAAGTCGCACTATCTCTTTAAGATATAACCTTGCATAATCTTTTGCTGAGTATGTAGTTTTGACTGGAAGAAAATGAGTTGATTTTGTAAGTCGGTCCACAAATACCCATATGGAGTCATACTTACACCGAGAACGAGGTAAGCCTACAATAAAATCCATATTGATCACTTCCTATTTCTAGGTTGGAATTTCCATAGCTTGCAACAATCCTCCTGGCTTTTGATGCTCAATTTTTACTTGCTGACAATTTAGACATTGAGCTACAAATTCCGGTATATCTTTCTTCATGCTGTCCTACCAATACATTGACTTGAGATCATGGTACATCTTTGTCGCTCCTGGATGAACGGAATAGTGGGAATAATGGGCTTCTTCTAAAATCTAATAGCGTAACCCCGCAACATCCGAAACACATAGCCTACATCGATACCAAAAAACACCATCTGCAGAGATCTCAAATAGTGACTTTTCCTTCTGGGGAAGGGAATCCCTGTAGTGACTCAACTTGGTATCTTCATATTGGTGCCTTTTCAGCTCCATATCTAAGGATGAAACAGCTGGGTTTTGAACAGTAACTCCTGCATTGCCCGAGTCTGTTAAGCGGACTCCTAGGCTAGCTAGCTGGTGGAGCTCATGGACTAATTCTTTCTTTTCCGGCGGAACATCCCATTGACTACCCATATATTTTCGGCTAAGAGCTTCAGCCACCACATTTACTTTCCCGAGATGATATAAAATACTCGCATCATAGTCTTTCAATAGCTCTAACCACCGCCTCTGCGGTAGATTCAACTCTTTTTGCTTGAAAATGTACTGGAGACTCCTGTGATCAGTATAAATATCAACATGTACACCATACAAATAATGTCTCCATATTATTAGCGCATGAATAACCGCAGCTAATTCAAGATCATGGGTCGGCTAATTCTTCTCACGTTTCTGCAACTGCCTGGAAGCATAAGCAATAGCCCTACCGTGCTGCGTCAACACACAGCCCAACCCAACACCGGAGGCATCACAATAAACAACATAGCCTTCTAATCCTTCTAGAAGTGTCAGGACTGGAGCTGGAGTCAATCTATCTTTCAATTCTTGGAAACTGCGGTCACAGGCATCGGTCCATTGAATTTTTGCTGATTTCTGAGTTAGCTTCATCAACGGTGCTGAAATAGAAGAAAATCCTTCCAAAAATCTTCTGTAGTAACCTGCTAATCCCAGAAAGCTACAGACCTTCGTAGGTGTTATAGGCCTTGGCCAAGTCTTCACGGCCTCAATTTTCTGAGTATCCACTCGGATGCCGTCAGCTGAGATCACATGGCCTAGAAAAGTTACAGAGTTCAGCCAGAACTTACATTTTGAAAATTTGGCTTATAATTCACGAGTCCGAAGGATTCCAGGATAGTACGTAAATGTTCTGCATGCTCTGCTTCTGAGTGAGAATATACCAAAATGTCATCAATGAACACGATCACAAATTGATCTAGAAAAAGGTCTGAATACATTATTCATCAAAATTCATAAACATTGCCAGAGCGTTAGTCAACCCAAATGACATTACCCGAAATTCGTAATGCCCATATCTGGTTCTAAACGCCATTTTCGGAATATCCCTTTCTCTAACTCTCACTTGATGATATCCGGACCTCAGATTTGTCTTTGAAAACCACTGATCACCCTGCAATTGATCAAACAGATCATCGATTCTCGGATGTGGGTATTTATTCTTTACTGTCACCTTGTTCAATTGCCTATAGTCAATGCACATCCGTAGGGAACCATCTTTCTTTCTTACAAACAAGACAGGTGCTCCCCATGGAGATGAACTGGGTCTAATAAATCCCTTCTCGAGAAAATTCTTCAGTTGTGCCTTTACCTCTTTCAATTCTGCAGGAGCCATTAAGTAAGG
This sequence comes from Lycium barbarum, assembly GCF_019175385.1. Taxonomy (NCBI): domain Eukaryota; kingdom Viridiplantae; phylum Streptophyta; class Magnoliopsida; order Solanales; family Solanaceae; genus Lycium; species Lycium barbarum. The sequence goes on from NC_083345.1 coordinate 84,243,074, forward strand.
ATGAATTGATATGGGTTCGGTATCCGGCAACACATCAATAGTAAAATCAATATCTCGTTCCGGTGGAAGACCTGGAAGTTTATCTGGAAATACATCCAGAAACTCATTTATTATCGGGATGGATTGAAAAGTCGGCGACATTGCTTCGGTGTCATGAACTTGGACTTGGTGATAAGTGTAGCCTTTTGCAATCATCTTCCTTGCTTTGTGATAGGAAATAAACCTACTTCTGGGAGACGCTGTATTACCTTTCCATTCAAGCACTGGGTCTCCCAGAAATTGGAATCGAATCATTTTTGTTCTGCAGTCCACATAAGCATAACAAGAAGCCAGCCAATCCATGCCCATAATAACATCGAAATCCAACATTTCCAGCTCAGTCAAATCAGCTATAGTTTGACAATCACATACCATGATCGCACAATTTCTATATACTTGTCTAGCTATTAACGGGTCACCAATAAGAGTAGACACCTCAAAAGCTTTAATTGGCTCAGGTTTCACCCCAATACGACTAGAAATATAAGGAGTGATATAAGACAAAGTAGAACCCGGATCAATCAATTCATAAATGTCATGGGAGGATACGGATAATAAACCTGTAACGACATCAGGGGAGGACTCAAGATCCTGACGTCCGGCTAATGCATAAATACGAGGATGTGGGCCACCTGAACTGGAGGATTCCCCTCTGCCCCTACCACGACCTGCTGATGTCTGGGGAGTCTGCCCTACAGGGAGCACGGACGAAGAAGAACCAACTGCTGATCCTGTAGGCTGAGCCCCACCTCCACTACTCATCGAGGGATAATCACACATCATGTGTCCAATCTGACCGCAGGCATAACAAGCATCCGAGCCTCGGTGACACGAACCCAAATGTAATCTACTGCACTGGCTTCATCGTGGTAATAGTGGTATCCTCTGATTGGGATCACCCCCAAACTGGGAACCCAAAACTCTCAAATTCTGACCTGATCCAGAATAAACGGGGCAATCAAATCTCGTACCCGCAAATCGAAGAGGTGCACTAGCCATGGATTGGCCTGAATATCTAGAGTACTGTGGCCTCTGACCCCCTCTATACTCACTACTGGCACCGGCAGATCTGGCCCTCTTACTATGCCATTTGTCCATATCATGCTCACCCCTTTGCGGCTGCTGTTGCTCTTCCAGATTCTGAGCGTGAGCCTGAATACGAGAGATATCCATCCCTTCCTAGAGTGAAGCTTCCAAGCAATCCTTAATCAAATGTGGCCCAAAGACACTCACAAATCGATGCACCCTATCTCCCATATCGGCTACCGTGGTCGGAGCATACCTAGCCAATGACTTGAGATGGAGACTATACTCCGGAGCACTCATATTTCCTTACTTTAAATTCAGAAACCTGTCAGCTCGGGCCCAACGGACCTTAGGTGGCAAATAATGGTGGATGAAAGCATCTACGAATTCCTGCCAAACCGGGGGAGGTGCATTTTCCTTTCTCGAAGATATCCAAATATTATACCATAGAACCGTTACATCCCTCAACCTATAGGATGCCAACTTCACTGATTCAGTGTCAGAAGTATGTATTATTCTTAGGGTCCTCAACATTTCATCTATAAAACCCTACGGGTCTTTATCCGGCTTCGACCCAAAAAATTCTGGAGGATTCAAACTCATAAAATCACAGGCCCTGGCACTAGTTGCTCTGTCACCTGGACCCGCACTCTGCCGCTGAGCCTGAGCAGCAACTAGCTGGGTCAATAATTGAATGGCCTCGGTCGTCTGCTGGCCCTAAGCAACCGGTGGAGGGACTGGAGGCATTGGAGTTGGAGCTGAGGCCCCTTCATGCTCCTCTAAGATAGGCGGAGTACGAGAAGTGTATGATAGAGCCTCATTATGGGACTCAACCCCTTCTATATTTATCGGTAGCTCTTGTTCAATCCGCCTTCCCGTCGCAGTCTTTCCCTTCTGGGCGGCTGTTGTTTTCCTCTTCACAGGCATCGCTGAATGACGCACAATTAGAGAAAAGAGAAATCTTATAATATAGCTCTATCGCACGATTTATGAAAAAGAAGGACGATCATTATTCCTAAATGCCCCGCAGCCTCTTGTTTATAAGTGTGGCGTGCTTCACACCCATAAACAAGACTCTACTAGACACGGCACGTAGACAGACCCTGGGACAGAATTGCTCTGATACCACTTTTGTCACGACCCAACTAGAGGCCATGACGGGTATCCGGAGCTAGCCCACCGAGCACCACCCTTTAGACTTATCATCCAACTCAACCTAAACATATATCGTTCTCAACATGAGCTTATCCTGAAATGATCTTCAACTACTCCTCAAAATAAACATATATGTACACAAGCTCACGAGGCTACATAGTGATGTATAAGATGGACACTAAGAAATCACATAGCATCTAGTACCCACACATATGTATCTACGAGCCTCTAACTGGAGTACTGAAATCATAAGGGAGGGACAATACCCCGCCATGCCCCAATATGTACACAAAAGAATATACAAAGAAGTGGCAACTCCGGAGTAGTGGAGGGCTCCTGTATCTTTGCTGAGAAAGCTCCTAGGAATCAGGTCCGTCTCCCTGTCTACCTACGGGCATGAACATAGCGTTAATAAAAGAAAGGACGTCAGTACGAACGATGTACTGAGTATGTAAGGCATGCATAATGATAAAATAAGGAAATAAAGAAGACATAAGGTGAAGAGATAACCTGTAACCGATTGCCTCTTAAGGCGGAATCATGCTTGCTAATTCTTGTATTATAATAACATCATATCATGTATACATATATATATAAGCTGCCCGACCATATAGGTACTGTGTGATCATCATTAGCTGGCGTCTGAGGCGTAAGCTGCCTACTGCAGTGGTGTGTCTGTTCGGCCGCCTATTGGGCGACGCGGTGTTATATTGCCCGACCATGTAGGCACGGTGTTATTAAAATACATACATATTTACAAAGCATGCATGGGAGGCCAACTAATAGCTACCACTCTATCGGAGTGACGTAGGGCTGGGAACCTCCGATTATATTATGGATCAAACATCATCGCTTGGTCTCACCTTGAAGGAACTAATATCTTGAGGTGGGACAACAATAAGAAATAACATTAAAGAAATCATAGAATAGGGTTATCAAGCTCATAATGGCCTCATCTCATAGGCTTCAGAATCTTTAAAATAGTATCATTACCTTCATCATTATCGTAGAACACATCTCATCTCTAGCTCATAGGAAGCTATTAGGAATCATGAACATTCAACTTTTGGAATGTAAGAAGGCCATGGAATACATAGAGGATAGTGATATAAGAGTCATGCCTTTACAAAAGAAGGGACTAGCCTTACATACCTTTGCGTCTTCTCAACGACTAAATGCTCTCCTTCCAAGCTCACAACTCTACATTCAAGAAAAGTCGTATTACATTAGATCATTAGAAACATGCTTAAGGCTAAGCTAAGGCGACTAAGAGATAATGAAAACTTGGAAGCATTTCCTTTGTTTCGACAACTTCCTCCATATAATGAACAACTCCCATAATATCATAATCTGTAGACTTCTTCGAGTTAAACATTGTCCAATCCTCAAAACCCCTTTTCAAAGTCATTCACAACCATAATTTCAACACACACTATATTCAATTACATATAATAACTCCTCAACATCCTTAGTATTATTCATAACAAGATTATACTCATAGCATACTAAAAATCATTACTCAAGTTAACTTACTACTAAAAATATCATTATTTCCATATTTGAGCTCATATTCTACTTTCTTCTCTAATCCAAGTCATTCAACCACTCAAATACTCTTAATAACATGGAATAGACGTAAAAATCACCTTTGATTATAAAGTAATGAACTTTGGATGAATATGATTCACTTGAGAAAAACCCCAACTTCAATACCAAGGAAATTCTTGACTTATACAAACCCTAATGAACCTCCTTGCACTTGATTCTTTCAACTCTTGGTAATTAACCCTTGATTTCTCTTAAGTTTATGTTGATATGGTGTGGAGAATATTCTAAAGCTCCCAAGACTTGTGGAGAAGGAGGAAACAGGAAAATAAGAGCAAGGGTCGTCTATTTATAACTGGAACTGGAAAGTTCTAGTGAGGCGGTTCGACGAGTTGGTCGATGACCCGTCGACGTGTCGATGGTCTGTCGACTTACGCCTGTAAATCCCTGATTGCAGAAACCTATTGACGGTGCACAACGACGGTCCGTTGACACTGACTGATGTCTGCAGAATTTCCTCATTCAGTTCAGATTGCGTCGATTCAATTTTTTCAACTTATAATCCTGTAAATTACCAGAAATGCCTAATGATACATTTGTACATGGGATAAGACACTTTATATTCCCAAACTCGGGCACGGGTTTATATTCTTAAGGCATGCCCGGCTAGGAACCAAAGTTCTACTACGACGACAATGAGAGGCGTAACACTCACAATGGACCCCATACAAGTTGTGCCTCCAAAACTTTAAAGAAAAAACTATCGCCACCAACTCCAAGTCATGGGTGGGAAAGTTCTTCTCATGAACCTTCAATTGCCTCAAAGCATAGGCAATAACCTTACCATCCTGCATCAAAACACAACCCAAACCTATACGAGAAACATCACAGTACACGGTGAAATCCTTCCTCTTAACTCGTAGAGATAGAATAAGAGCTGAAATCAACAAAGTCTTGAGCTTTTGGAAGCTCTTTTCACACTCATCGGACCACTGAAAAGGCACATTCTTCTGAGTAAGACGAGTCAAATGGGAAGCTATCGAAGAAAATCCCTTCACAAATTGACGGTAATAACTGGCGAGACCCACAAAATTCAGGATCTCGATCACTGAAGTGGGCCTAGACCAATCTCGGACTGCCTTAATTTCTTAGGATCGACCATAATCCTGTCCTTAGACACAACATGCCCCATGAATGCTACTGAATTGGGCCAAAACTCACACTTAGAAAACTTAGCATAAAGCTCATTTTCCTTCAACAATCCAAGTACAATTCTTAGGTACTTCTCATGATATTCCTGGCTGCGCGAAATATGCAAAAATGTCATCGATGAAAACTATGACAAAGGAATCCATGTATGGCTTCAATATGCCATTAATTAGGTCCATAATTGCTGTTAGGGCATTGGCAAGCCCAAAAGACATAACAAGGAACTGGTAATGACAATAACGAGTCCTAAAGGATATTTTAGGAATATCTTCGGCTCTGATTCTCAACTAGTGAGAGCTCGAACTCAAATCAATCTTGGAAAACATAGAAGCTCCGTGAAGCTGGTCAAACGGATCATCAATGTGGGGAATAGGATACTTATTTTGAATGGTGACCTTGTTTTGCTGGCGGTAATCAGTACACATCCGCATCGACCTATCCTTCTTCTCCACAAAAAGCATGAGAGCGCCCTAAGGGGAGACACTCGGTCTAATGAATCCCTTGCTAAGAAGATCCTACAATTGCTTCGCCAACTCTCTCAACTCAGCCGGTGCCATCCGGTATGGCGGAATAGAGATAGGACGAGTCCCCAGCTTCAAATTAATGCAAAACTTAATATCACAATCGGGTGGTATACCTGACATGTCTATAGGAAATACCTCCGCGAACTCGCTCACACCAGGAACAAACTCAAGTGACGGAGTGTCAATACTGGTATCATGAATATGGGAGAAGTAGGCTAAACATCCTCTATCTACTAACTTCCTGGCTCAAAGGAATGAAATAATCTTCTTCGGGGAGGGACTAGAAGTACCCTTCCACTAAAGTCTAGGAATACCCGGCATAGCTAGTGTGACTTTCTTTGCATGACAGTCTAAGATCTCATGATAAGAGGACATCCAACTCATACCTAAGATAACATCGAAATCTACCATATCAAGAATCACCAAGTCTACCCACGTTCCATAACCCATGAACACAACCGTACAAGATCGATAGACTCGATCTACCGCAACAGAATCTCTGACCAGAGTAGATACATGTAGAGGCACGTCAAGTCGATCACAAATCATATCCAAACCCATAGAGAAACATGTAGACATATAAGAGAAAGTAGAAACCGGGTCGAATAACACTGAAGCCGCCTAGTGACAAATTGAGATATTACCTGTGATAACTATATCGGAAGCCTTGGCCTTTGGTCTGCAAGGAAAAAGCATAGCAATGAACCCATCCGAACTAGCCTGCGAACCTCTACTACTACTCTAACCCGACTGAGCTCCGCCTCTGCCGGGCTGATGTCCATCCCTGCTTGATTGAGGTCCTCCTCTACTAGGCTGGGTTTCTCCTCTACTAGATGTGTGGCCACCCTACCCAGGCTGTACACTGCCTCTACCATATAATCCACTCTTTCTAGCAGATGAAGCTGGAGCCCTAGGTGTCTGATACTAAGTACTCTGACCACCCTATCTGAGTCGGGGATAATACCTCTTGAAATGACTTGGCTCTCCACCAGATGTGTGACCACCCTACCCAGGCTGTACACTTCCTCTACCATATAATCCACCCCTTCTAGCAGATGAAGCTGGAGCCCTGGGTGTCTGATTCTGAGTACTCTAACCACCCTCTCTGAGTCGGGGATAATACCTCTTGAAATACCCTGGCTCTCCACACTCGAAACATCTTTGGTCTAGCACGGGCCGCTGGACAGAAGCTGAAGAACCTAAGTACCTACCACTATCAGGGAATCTGGAATACGAACCCACTGGCTGCCTTGAAGAATAATGACTGGGCCCTAAAGACGCTCCAACAAATGTCTACATAGCCGACTGAATTGGGTGATCAGAATAAATCTGGGAATTTTGCCCATACTGGCCTTGCCCTCTAGAGAATGAACTATTGAAGTTGCCGCCCTTGCGGGCACTCGTATCATCACCCTTACAAAAGCTATCAATCTCTTACTGACTCAAATGTAGTGATATGATCCATTACGTCCTGGAACGAAGACCTTGTAGTGCCTAACTGACGAGCTGACAATTTCAAATGAGTGTTCAACCCCTTGACGAATCTTCTCACTCTCTCCGCCTCTGTAGGTAGTAGTTGTAAAGCATATCTAGACAAGGAGTGAAAACGGGCCTCATACTCGGCGACTAATGAACCTCTCTGCTCAATGTGACTAAACTCATCATGCCTCCTATCTCTCAAAGTACGCGGAACGTACTTCTCCAAAAAGATATGATAAAACTGAGTCCAAGTCAACGGAGGCAACCCAGCTGGTCTGCACTCAACATATGCTCTCCACCATAAATTGACATCACCCAATAACTGAAAGGCCACAAACTAAACCCCGTGGCTCTCGACTGCCACCATCTTGTGGATCCTCTCATGATAGTTGATGATAAACTCATAGGCATCCTCCTGCGGGGTGCCATAAAAGACCGGAGGCTTCAACTTGGTGAACCTTCAAAACAGATCATGCTCCTCACCGATCATCCCCGGGCCTGCCACTAGTCTAGGGAAAATATCTGGTCCCGTAATCTCATGCATACATAGAGCCTTAGCCACAACAGGGTGTTCCCTTAGAGCACGGAACCTCGTAGAAATCTGCGAATCTGCTCAGCTAATCTCATCCGCTGACCATCTGGTGTAGCCGATAACACACCTACCTTAGTCAATCCCTCAAGCAGGTTCAGCACACGAACCAAAGCATCGGATAACACTGTAGTAGCTATAACATTAGGTTGAGTTGGTACTGGTCCCAACTCCACCTCCTCATCGTGATGAACCGCCGGTGGATCTGGAGAGACTGATCTAGCGTGGGTCTTACCAGCCATGGATGCCCTGTCCCTAGCCGGTGCTGCCGCTATACCTCTGCGGCATCCACGACCTCTAACCTGATCCCTACCACGTGTTGCAGCCCTAGAGGCCGGAACTGGTGCCTCATCAATTACTACTTTAGCACGAGTCTTCACCACCTGTGAGAGAATAGAAGGAGTAATTAGATACCAATTTGAACCAACTAGATACCAATTTGAATCAAGTAGCAAGAAAAGAAAGAAAGTATTGGAGCTTTCCTAATGTCCCATAGCCCCTCGAAGATAAGTACATACGTCTCCGCACCGATCTGCAAGACTCTACTAGACATGTTCTTGTACACGTGAGATCGGTGAACCTAGGGCTCTGATACTAACTTGTCTCGACCCAAAATACCGTCGTGAGGGCACCCACACTAACCCCTCCTGGTGGGCGAACCATGCCCTTAATTCCATCTACTTATTCAATTATGAAAGACTTAAATAACATGCTCAAATAATAATAAGTCTAAGTTAATACCACAGATATAAAATGCAGAAGATACCAGTCAAATACAATCCCCAGAAATGAAGTGACTGTACAAGAACACTAGCCAACGTTGTCTAGAATAATACTTAAGTCTGAAATACAAGGAAAATGTCTAAAGGAATAATAGTAGACAATAGAAGGAATCTCCAGGACTACATGGTAGGAAGGTAGCTCACCCTCGTTATCTTGAAGGCAATATCCTCAAGGCTAAAATCGAAGTCTGGAAGAAGGTCATGCCTCACAATCTGCACTCAAAAAAGTGCAGCAAGGTAATATCAATACACACGTACTGGTAAGCATCATAGGCCAACTAAGATTAGTTCACATATATAAGCACAAAATCAATCAAGATAAACAGACAAGCACAAAATATCCACTCAAGTCATATATGATCAAATAGCTGAATCATAGCCTATGGTGAAGCACCTAAACACAAGTCTGCCATGTTTCCCACAATTCCTCGGAATAACCACAACATAAGTACAACCAACAAATTCGATCAATAGATGTAAATTGAGATGATGATATATGCAGTGCAATGAGATAGATGTCAATGTAATGCAATGTCCAGTAACTCATCCTGTACACACATGCTCCGGATGAAATCTCAACATCTCGACAGTCATGACCCGCAGGGGACCCATGGTGTCTATGTATCATTGCAGCGTGTAACCCAATCCTACAAATATACAGATATCAGTTACGGCGCGCAACCCGATTCCATAATTCATCAAACTGATTTCATCTTTCTTTATCACCTCATTTCCACATTTCTTTCATCAAATCACTTCCACACCATTTCCATCATGTATGAGTGTATGACTACAATAATGCTAAATTAATGTTGTCAATGCGAATAATCATGATTTGGAAGTCATAAACACCATAAGTCTCATCAAGACTTTTATAAATCACAACAACCATGAAAATAGAATCAACAATCTAGTCTCAATCACCATAGTGAACTTATCATATCACTTCACTTCCAAACATAACTAGTACACCATAAGTCACAACGCGTAAAATAACGGCGAAAAGCCTACATAATTAGAAATCAAACCAGTCTAAGAGTATATCCATCCCAGCAACATGTTCGAAGACCTAATCATGCTTTCTCCCATAAATTCTATGCATACATATGTTTCACTAATCCCAGTATAACTAAAGTAAGTCATAATCTACCTCGAATGCTGAACAGAAGCCACGTAGTACTCCACCCGAGACTTCCCTTTCCGAAGCGCCTCAGACCGATCGAAGTCTAATAATATCAATGCTAAGTAAGTAAATGACCACAATAAAGTCAACTAATCGAAAAAAGAGATTGGTGGAAAAGTTACTCAAAATACCCTTATCGAATCACGAGGGTAAATTCAAAAATTAAAGGAGAAATTACACTACCCATAGTCCAATTAGTCATTATCCTTAATTTTATGGAATTCTAAACCAAAATTGGTCCTTCAGTTTTCTCAATTATACCAAAATCCCTAAATTAGAAAGAACCCTAAATTCATGAATTGATTATAGAAGCCAAGGGAGATTCAAACCTAGAATCTATTAATCCACAATTTAGATAATAGGAATCAACAATTAGAAAAATAGTATTCAATTAGATTAGAGCGTTCAATGATCAACAACCTAGGTTTCCATAACCCATCACCCTCATTAGTCATTAACTACCATGTATATTAATAAATGAAGGATTAGCTATAAGATTAAGGTACAAGGAATTACCCGTAGATGATTCCACCAATGATTTTGTAGAAATCACCCACAATGCTCCTTAGGATTAGGTTTTTGGTGAATGGAACTAATGATTCAAAGTTGGGAAAGAAAAATTGTTTCTGATTCAGCGAACTTCACTGGGGCTAACAGTCTCTCGCTTCCGCGACCCCGCCTCAACGGCTACCCATCTGCTGGGGCAAAATTCATTAAATGACTCAGCCTTGCACTCCTGCAGGGCAACTACCGCTTAGGTGGACTCGCATTGGCGAATCCACTCTGCTAGGCGAGACATTGGAAGCCAGAATATCTCTGGTTTCACCAAGTATCAACCCAAAACCCCGACATCTATCTGAGACCTCTTAGATACAAACCAAACATGCAGACACAAGTAAAAACATGCTACGAACCCATCCGTGACCTCAAAATTCAGTTTCCAACAAATGACCCAAAACGCACTCGAAAGTCTTGGGAACTGAACCAACCATCCCACCTAGTCTATTTTTTTTTAAATTTTAATTCTGGGACCCGCCTGGGCATTTTATTTAGTAACAAAGAAAAAATCCAACAATAAAGGCTTATCCCAAAACACGGCCCAGCCCCAAAAAAAATCCTAAAATAAAATCCTAATAAATTATAAGAAAAAAAAAAGATTAGGAAAGTAAATCGTTGAAGGGAAAAAGCCCTATTTCCATTTGTTGTCCACTGATGCTCTAAGCTTCAACTATGGCTGCTCGTCCATCTTCTTCTTCGGTCTGCTCTTATTTCTTCTTCTAATGATGAAAATCTGTTCTGAAGAGAAGAGTATTGATTCTTACCATGTATCTAATCCTTTGTTTGATTCATTTCGCTCTGTGTAAGCTGCTTTCCCTTTACCTTTTTCCCCCCATTTGTTATATATTTGTTGTGCTGAAAGTCTTTTACTTCCTGAATCTTGCATATCTGTACATGTATGCCGTTGTTCCTGAGTTTCTGCTCCTGTTCTCTGTTCCATAATGAAGCTCTGCTGCTGTTGTTGGAGATGTTTCCAAAGGTATGCAACTTCTGGTTCCTTTTGTTTCCTCTTAAATTCACATCTATTTACAGTAGCTCTAAGGTATGAAATCTGAGATTTATCACTGTTGATAATCTTTCGTAGCTCAATCTCTAAACTCATGACTGTTTGACAATTAATTAGACCTCTATCAAGTGTAAAATTAGCTAATGCATCCGCCATCTTATTTCTTCTCGGTAGATATGTGTGTATATGCATTACTTGTCCTCTACTAGCTGTTTTATCCTTTCAATGTACTCCACTATGCTCCAAGGTGGCTTCCACTTGTCATTTAAGATCTTTTGCAAAATTAATGAGTCTGTTTGGATAATGATTTGCCTCCTCTGAGTCATTTCACACCACTTTAGTGCCTCCCATATTGCTATTGCTTCTGCTTCTATATTAGTGATGTGTCCTAATTCCTCTACTTGAGCTTGAACAATATCTCTCTCTTCATTTCTAGCACAGAAACCATATAACCCTCTGCTTGGATTGCCCCTAGATGCACCATCTGTATTACATATTATCCAGTCTCTATGGGGTGGTTTCCAGATGACCTTAGTAATCTTCACTCTAGGTTTATATCCTTCCATTAACTGTATTAGTTCATCCCATCTAATAGGAATTTTGTGAATAGAAGGATTTCTTACCTTGACCAATCTCTGGATAGTAGAATATGCTTGAAAAATGCATCCCCACACTGCTTTCCTCTCCCCATGTTTATAAGTATTCCTCCTCTTCCACAATTCCCATATACTTACAGCAGGGCATAGCTTGAAATATTGGTTTAAGCCTGCTGCTAACTGGCTCACTCCACCATTTCAGTATGATTTGCTGCAATTTTAAACCTTCAATATTAATACCTGCAAAAGAAGAGAAAAAGGACCAAGTCCTGTTAGCAGAAAAAGATTTAGAAAAAAGATACTGAGCTGTCTCCTCACTAGGATTTGAAAAGTACCAGCATAACCACCCTACCAAGTCATAACAACCCTCTCGAACTCACAGAATCGACGAAATTCCAAAAAGGTCCGTTTATCCAAAAGTCAACTATTGGTCAAACATTTTAACTTAAGGATTCTAATTCTTTCTACATTCACTAGAAATGCCTGAATACCTCGGGAACTGGGTCGACGAGGGTAGTATTGTCAAAACACGTATAACGACCGAGCAGGTCGTTACAAGATCACACTTGATATAAAAAAGTTCTTTATCGCAGTTTATCCTCTCAAGTTGAAGAACACTCAATAATAAGATCTCACTCTTTGTATTCGAATTCGTTGTATTCAACAAGCACCAATGTGATGATTTATTTCGAAGTAGAATAGCCGCTGGTAGTTTTTCCAATTCAACCAAGATTTGATTGAATTAATTTCAAGAAACCAATCCATGTTTAACTTGAACTTGACTCATGTGTACAACCTCTTCTTCTCCTAATCCTAGGCAAACTTCATGTGCTCAAACATGGTATTGTTCCAATTTCTTGAATTCTTGTTACTTGTAGAGTTTGATTATGCCTTAATCCTAATTCTCTAAGGTTTCCTTCTATGCGCGTTGAAAAACTTCATCTTCATAGATCAAACATCTCCAATTCTTGTATGAAGGACCTGATTCTCTTAGCAATCATGCATCTGTGTTACCTGCTTCACCAGTTCCTTTTGGAGATTTGTTCAGGATTTGGTTCTTGTATATCTTTGTCCATATTTCTTATACATAGATTGTCACTTGTACAATGTTTGTCAATCATCAAAACTTTATGATGATGAATTAAGACTGAGCTCCAAGCAGCTCAACGAATTCCCCGCTTTTTGATAATGACAAACTCATAGACGCTTCATACTTCTTTCATGTGCACTCTAGCAGCTTCATCAATCTTCATATGCTCTTGATGTGCATTTTACCCTATTAGGAACGACTTCTATTTCGAAAATCTTCCCCTTAAGAACCAGCTCCATCTTGATCTAGTTTCTGACTTTTGGAAGATATTAAGCTTACCCCAAGGTGTTAGCAAGATGTTAAGCTCATTTTAGTCTATATAGACTTTAACAAGATGCTAAGCTTGCTTCAGTCTATGTAGGGCCTTACCTTTCATTAATTGCACCCCTTCTGTCATGATCCAAAACCCCAAAGTGGCAATGAGGGCACCTACCTTAACCCGTAGGCGAACCCAAGCACAAGCCAAAGTTTTTCAAGATGTCATAAAGGGGAAAGTAAAGTAACACAACTCATTAGTCAATATCAAGGTCTCATAACTCATAGAATATGGAAATATAAGTCATACATCTCCCCAAAACTTGGAAGTCATAAGTACAAGAGCCACTAAATATGGAGTACAAGTATGAATACTATAAATACTGTCTAAAAATTAAAGACAAGAAATAAGATAGGAATAGAGTCCAATGCCGCAGAATATCCAACGGCTCACCCTAAAAACTCCAAAGAAATGCCTCAACGGTCGGCGAGAACTTTCCACTACTCCAACTGGAATAGAACCTGCATGCAAAAAGGTGCAACAAGTGTAGAGTGAGTACGAGAAAACACGTGTACTCAGCAGTATCGGTGACCGACCTTAAACTGAAGCGATAGCGAGGGTTGGTCCTTTCTATACTAACCTCCACACTTCGTTAGTAACCAATTATACAATTTATAGTCACTTAAGTAAATAAGATTAGAAAGTACATAAATCAAGTAAGTCACTAAAACCTGGTTCTTCCAAAGGGCACATATAAAAGTCAAGTAATGAGAATGAAATCAAATAAAAATTGTGTGCAATGCATATGCGATGGAATGTATTGTAATGGCCAATATGCACCAGTATAAACATGCTCATGTAGTAGGTTTCACGTGACCCATAGGAAATTCATAAGGTCCATATACCCACCTGAATTTCTAGATCCTTGATATCACACTGGATATCCAGCCGATAGGCTATATTGTCATCATCACTCCATCCAGTACCATATCCAATCGGGCCACCACAGATAATCCCATATGATTCATCAATAAACATGTCATTGATATCATTTGAAGTATGAAACGAATATGCATACAACATGTAACTACATAATATCAGGTCAATGCTAAAAGATAATTGCTTTCCATAATTTTGATGAGAAATGGAGTGATGAATGCACAATAAATAATATCACAAAGATTAAACAAGTATGGCTATCATAAACCCATTTCACCAAACAATCAAATCAACAAGTAGATTTAACCACTACCAGCTAATGCCCATATGCTTTGGCATTCTTTACTTCACACAATTATTCTTTTTCATTAATTTACTCATAACATGACACCGGTAAACGCACAAGTGCTCGTCACCTCACGAGTACGAGACCCCCAATTTCCTAATACTCCCTTTAATTACATTAAGCCAATACTAACACTTTATAAAGAACCTAGTTAGTCTCAACTTGCCTTAATTCCGAAGTCCACAAGCTAATGAATGGACTTTCCATCCCTCAACACCTCTGAATGATCCCAATCTCGATCTGAGCGATGATTAAGCCTTTCAGAAGCTCTACCGCATCCAAATTCGCCATATGATTTCAATCTAGTCAAAATAGTATTCTACGAGTTTAAGCGAGTCCAATAATACCCATTTTGCTATACTTTAATTCGAAACCCAAAAAGGAAACCTCGATCCCCCAAGGGAAAAATTGAATTTTATCACAAAATCAATTTACCCATAGCCTAAGAGTTAAGAACCTCGCACATTATTGAAATTCAATCACAAATCGACCTTCAATTTGATATTTTACTTGAAAATCCATTTCCATAGAAGCCCCAATTTCTAAGATCAAATCATGAATGTAATCACTTAATAAAGGATGGAATCACACGGAAATACTTATATTAGGATGAGGAACTTACCTCCAATCCAAAACTTGAAGATTGCCTTTGAAATAGCCCAAAACTGAGCTACCAAAATTGATTTGTGAACAATAAAATTCAAAATAGGAGTTTTAATCTATCCAGGCCCAAATATTTCTTTGTAAAGGTAGGTCCGTGCTCGCGATCACGGCCCAACCCAGCCCATCTCATCGCTAACGCTACTGGGCCATCACGATCGCGATGAGTAAGTGTGACCCGGACCAAACCCCTCTCTCCCTACGTGAATGCGACCAAAATCACACGATCGTGATGCACCCCTCCCCCACCCTTCTTCATGAATGCGAAGGAACCCTTATAAACATGATGAAGGGTGTCGCACCAGAAAAACTAGAGATTTCCATTTTATTTCGAAATTCACCTAGAACCTGCCAGACACAAACCAAATATGCATGTCAATTAGAAAACACGCAATGAACCTGCTCGTCCACTAAAAACATCAAAACATGATCGTCTTTCCCCGATGTTGACCGTGGTCAACTAAAAATGCTTAACTTAACTAGTTTCTCACCAACAACCCAAACCAAACCTGAACCTCTTGGGACCCGAACCAACTGTTCGACTAGGTCATAAATCACATTTCAGACCTAGTGAAATCGACAAATTCCAATACAGACCCATTTAACCCCGTGTTGACATTTGGGCAAACTTCCTCACTTTCTTAACTTAAGAACTACCAATTTTGCTAAAAATATCCGGAACTCACCCAATTGCCTCGGATACTATGTCACTATCTCCGTAAGTCATCAAAACCTTGATGAAACCATGGGAAGAGTATTTTGGGAAAACGAGTGTAAAAGTTCAAAACAACCTAGCAGGTCGTTACACCTCTAGATGACTAGTTATACGAACCTGATCATATCCATATGTCTTTTTCGAAACATTTCATCAATGTCTGCAAAGGACCAGTTTCTATTTTTTAGGACAATTTGTTAATTTCTCAAATTTGGGCAGTTCCTTTAGGACCAATTCCTCCGTGGCACTCTTTCTTCATATGTCATCTGATCGTCTTTATTCTTGGAACCAATTTGCTATGCTTAGGATATTGGTCAAGTCTTATCTGTGCAGCTGTATTTCCTTAGTACCAGTTTCAGTTTCTTTAGAACTTTTTCTACTTGTCTATACTAGTAAGTTTTAGTGTATGAACTACTATCTTTATTTGCCATTATAAAAATCAAGTATAATAATCAAAGTAAAGGTTAAATAACACGTATATGAATAGTTAAAAAACTTGAAATAACAACATTAATATTAGCATTAACCATGGGTCCAAGAGTACAAAGCACCAAAAGAAAGATACACAGACATGCATCTTATCTAGTCATTAGGTAGATTAATCCGAAAGTAACTGCCAAAAACAACCAACACCAAAAAAAGTAACAATAAACAATTGACAAAATGACAGAACATCTTATGACCCAGGGGCTGACATAGGAATAGACAGGTTCAAAGAAACAGGTTCTTTGCTTAAGGAATGCGGAAGTGAGAGATGGTTCAAGATACTGTCAATTCTTTCAGTAGCAACCTCTTGATCCTTTAGCATTTTCTCTTATAGTTGCTCATTTCTTGCTCTCAAGACAACAATCTCTACAACCATTTTCTCTTTCTTTTCATTAAGCTTGGACAATTCTGTAATCAACCGAGTGATAAGAGTTTTGCTCTTGGAACTAGGTTCCTTTGACATAAGATCAAATTCCTCAAGTGTAATTTTGCTTATTAGCTCTGTCTTTGTACCTTTTTTCCACACTTAGTGGTACTCTGAAATGTGAAAACACTTCAGTTTCAAAACCCATAAGGTAGTGCATGTGCCCTTTTGATTGATCAACAACCTGCTTATGTGATTTATCATCAAATAAAGGATTTACAAGCATGATTTGGTCTAACAGGTCCATCAGTTTCCTATTCATATAATTGGCCTCATTCCTTCTTTCTAAATCGGGAAAGATACACTTATTCATAAGCTCAAACAACAGTTTGTGAGTAAGGATTATCTCTTCTTTGAACACACTTCTTGTCTTAGAAGAATCCCTTGCTTGTGCAATTTCCTTAGTTAAGCAGTTCTTGCTTTTGTTAGGACCATACTCAATCCATTTCTGTCACAACCCATTTTGGCTAAGTCGCGTGGGCACTTACCTTTCCCACCTCGGTTAGCGAACCCTCAACCCAATGGAAATAAAAACATAAATAATCAATCAATCAAGCGGAGGAGAATAATCACGTAAGTCTTACAATAATATGTAATAGAATAGTGCGGAAATAACGAAATAGCCCCAGGGTCTAGTCTAAGCCATACAAGAGCGTCTAAGTGAAAATATACAAGTCTGGAATATAATAATACATCAAATTTGTCTATGCCTCAGAATAGAGAAAGTAAGACATAATAGGAAGAGTCTTCAAGGCAGCGAACGCCTCATGCTCACCCTATAAACTCGAAACTGTCCAGATGGAGACTATCAGCCACGGGAGATGGAAGAAGACCCAACCTGAAACTCTGCATTCAAAAAAGAATGCAGCAAGTGCATATTAGTACAAAACCACAATACTGGTAGGTATCATAGGCCGACTAAGTATAGCTAACATAATTCAGACAATAAAGCAAGATAGGCAAACAAATCAACAAGTGTAAGCCAAACATAATCAGAACCAAGTACATGTCATTGCCTAAGTAGAGCATCTAAACGCAAATGTGCCAAGTCTCAATATGTCCAATCCGAAACAGCATCACAATTTAAACACCAGGTCATCACAGTATAAGACACTATGCAATGCAATGCAATAATGTATGAATGCAAATGAAATGCAATGCAATGTTGTGTACATATGTACTCTGGATGGAAATATCGATGTTTCGGTAGTACAACCCAAGGTGACTTGCGAAGTCTAAGCGCCACTTGTCCCGAATCTTTGCCTAATAGATAGACGAGACCCCGAATCTTTGCCCACGGGGCGGTTCTCACCAGCACCACCCTGGGGACCTGTGGAGTCCATGCACTCACTCAATCCATGATTCCGAAACTAACATCGGATATTGGACTCTCACGTCACTCTCATTTAAAATAGGGTGGCTAGCCCTAATCACCAAACAGGGCCCAACATAGGACAATATCCAACCCAACTTCATACCCAAAGGTTTACATGCTTTCTCCGAAAACATCATCTAAATATCTGCTTCGCTACATGAAGTCTCACCAAAGGTAAGCCATAACCTACCCGGATTGCCCTTCCGCTGAGTCTCAAGATCAAAGAAGTTAGGCATATTCGAAATGTAGATTAGAAATCACGAAGAAAGATTCTTATATTGCTATCATTCAAATAATGTCAAAACTTGTTACACCCCAGAAAATTTTGCGTTACTAAGGTTGTAGACGACTTAATGTGAGCTCAAGGAGGAGAAAATATTACAAGTATAAAGGATGAAATTCTACTTTATTAGCATGAGGATAGCATGAGTATGATATTTGGAATCGTAGAGTTTGATTGGAATGATACGTTAAAAGACATAGCCCTCGTAACCGTAAGCTGAGGTGGGGCCCACATGATGGGGTTTTTATAATGGACATATGAAAATTTATATGGATAATATATGTGAAGTTAAACACAACTCAAGAAGGACCCTTGAGCCAAATCCAAGTGGAAGCTCTCCAAAAAGATGTTTTTAAGTTATGTTTTCGGGTGATCTGACTTCGGGATGCCATAACCCCATCATTATTTGGGAATTTGGGAAGACTCCAAAAATGAAAGTTGTATATAATTGAATTAGCTTTCCAACCATAGGTTGTGGGCCTTCACACGACATAGGGATAAAAAGTTGTAAAACTTACACAAATAACCACCTTTTAACAGCTTCTAACAAGTTATAGCTATAAGTTGAAGATTTACAATTCGTAGCTACTTTTGGCTATATTTCAATTGTATCTCGCCTTTTTGAAATACAGTGAAATACAACGAAATACAGTGTGGCTGTTGAATTAAAAAAAGGCTATATTTATGGTAATAATTTTTTTTTTCAAATTATATGGTAATTTGGATTAATGGTTTCATGATTCACACAAACCTCATGAGGTTCCATTACAGCTAACATCTCTCTATCAAAATCAGTCTATTCAAAAGTGTTTTGCTGGTTTTGTTGTATTCGGTTGTATTTCGCGTTTTTAAAATACACGAAAATACAAAATTTGGCAGAGTAAAAATAGGCTGTATTTATGGACATATTCTCTTCTTTCATTTTAAATGGTAAGTCAAATTAAATCAACCATGTATCACGCAAACGGCTCAAGTTCCATAACAACTCACGTTTCTCTCTCCAAATTACTTAATTTCAAACTTTTAGAAATACTTCCAAATACAGAAAAATATACACTGGAATACAATAAAATATGGTTGATTGTTTAAGAAGTATAAAATTGTAGTATGTGTATATACAATGGAATACAATGAAATGTATCAGAAACTGTTTTGTAAATTAGAAATACATTGAAATATAGCGAAATATACTGAAAAAGTACACTGAAATATATAGAAATATACTGAAACAGTACATTGAAATATAATGAAATATACTGAAATATACTGAAACACCACAACCACAAACCCTACCGAACCACCACAACAACTGGAAAAACCCTACCAAAACACCACAACAACTTGAAAAACCCTCCTCCTTCCTCCGCTGCCTTTCTTCCGATCCACCATCCTGCTCCACTCCAAAAACCCTACCGAACCACCACAACAAACTGGAAAAAAACCTCCTCATTGAGGAATCAAGTCTTTGAGGTAAAGTTTGCAAGACTTTTCTACCAGTCAAACCAAAGAAAAGGTTAATTTGAAGCAGTAAGATACTTTCCATAACAACTTTTTAAATGTATAACATTTTCTGTTTTTTCCACAAATTCAACAAACCATTTTGCATTTTTTAAAGCACTGTTACGATCCTGTGTTACTGATTCTTCATCTCCATCAGCTGTTAAATACTTGTCATGATGACTTTGTAAACGTACTGCTTTTGCTTTGTGGAATAACTCCATTGCTGGTCTTTTTGTTAATGGACTTTGTTCAAACAAAGAAAAAATAAAAAGATGATGAAATAATAATTGCTCCCTCTTTTTCAGATCTGAGTGTATTATCAGATTTGGCGTCGTTCCACCACCATCGCTGCCACCTCATCATCATCAACAACAGGAGCAACGACAGCGGCATCGACGGCTTTAGCAGCCGCCGGAGTAAAGTCATGGTTGTTATTCGACTAGGAAGCAGCAACAACTTGTGCAACAACGATGTTGCAATATGTCTACGAGCTTTAACGCTCAGTTGCCTCACGAAGTTTGGCTGAAGGAGAAGAGAGGCCGGAGATAGAGAAAGGGAGGGAGAGAGGCGGCAGTGAGGGGAAGGGGAGAGAGGAGAGAGAATTTTTTTTTAGGGTTTGGAGAAGATGATAAATCTTCAATGTGTAGTGAGAGAGAATAGAAAGGTACATGTATTTCAAAAATTACTAGACCAGTTATGAAATGTAATTTTGGAAAAATAAAGCTACAAAAATTAAATAAAAAATAAGGTAGTTATTATTCATAAATAAGTCTTAGAGGTAGCTATGGCAAGTAAATTTTATGGATATTTTAAGGCAGAAAGGTCAAGCTAGGCAGTGGGCTCGGCCCAACCCGACTCCAAGTCGGGTCAGGCCCACTTCCCTTGCTATTTAAGGGATGTTTTAACCCTTATCATCCTCATTTCATACCAAAAAGTCCAGAACATGATAGAGAGAGAGAGTGAGGGGAGTTTAGAGAGATAAATCAAGGGTTCGATCAAGTTTGAGGTCCCAAATCGCGAGGCTCGTGAAGGATAAAGTGTAGTACGAGTTGTCGTTGTCGTTTTAAGCTAAAAATTGAACTTGGGGGATGTCGGTTTGGTGATGTATGCTCATATAAGGTATGTTTAAGATGTTAATGATGTTCTTACCATGATCATTGATAGATTTGACAGGTTAGAATAGAGAAAATGACGTTGAAAATTCGTTTATAATTTTTGGATATCAAATGACTTGGGGGCTGTTTTGGTATGATTAAATGGATAGAATTAGTTGGATATTGATATAAAATAATTGTTGATATTGTTTTTGATGTTGTTGATAAGTTGCTGTTCTTGAATTTGGGAGAATAAAGTGTATGAAGATATCATATACAAAGCGTATACCGGCTGTTTTGGTGTATATCCTCGGGAGTTGATGCTTTGAGTTTAAAGAGGCTTATATGAGATGGTTCTTGTTGTTGATAATTTAGCTGAATTGGATTTTGGGGTTGTCTAGTTTATAAAGGAATTCTGTCGAAATTTTGTTAGAAATAGAGATAAGTTTAAGGGATTGATTATAAGGATATATATTGGATTGATTGTTGGTAAATTGATATTGTTGATAGATTAGCGTGACCCGAAGATGGACTGTGGTTAGCTGGAAAGTGGCAAAGGTATGTTAAGGCTATCCCTTTCTTTCATTTTGGCATGATCCTTATCATATGAACGAACACAGTGAGCAAGCGAGTTCCAAAGACTCTATGTCACCAGAGGAGTTTAGAGTATCATTTTCCGAGTTTTACATGCATTTATATATATTATATTATATATGGATCGGGCCGTACGTTCCTCGGCACTATTATATTGTATATGGATCGGGCCGTACGTTCCTCGACACTATTATATTATATATGGATCGGGTCGTACGTTCCTCGACACTATTATATTATATATGGATCGGGCTATACGTTCCACAACACTATCAGTTATATTATAACCTATGCCTATCATATGCCACAGAGTCAGTTTTAGTCTTATAGAGTTACATAGATATTCTCAGGTGTTAGCCACAGATGCATTCAAATATTGAGACTGGTTTTCATGATTCATCTGTACTTGATGTTCTTATGCCTTACATACTCGGTACATTGTTGGTACTGACGTCCCTTTGCTTGGGGGCGCTGTGTTCATGCCACACAGTCCCAGATTGTTTTGCAGGTAAAAGTATTTAGCTAGGGTGGTTGGCTATCAGCTGGGATTGGCAAACTTCATTTTCTTCGTGGAGCTGTGTCGAGTGAATATGGTTATCATATGCGTGTATGGGTATGTCGGGACCCTGTCCCGAATCATATGATTCAGGTGTTTACTCTTAGAGACTTTGCAGACAGTGTCCTGTGGTTAGTATGTTGAGATGTCATGTGTTGAGTAAAGTGGCCATGTAGTTAGTTTGACTTAACTCGATTTTTGATTAATTAAGTATCGTTCGCAAATTTCTATGGTTTGACTGAAAGTACTTTATTATATTTCCAAAAGATTTATATGTCTAGTTTCATTGTGTCAATACCAGAGGGTTCGCTCAGCTCTAAGTAAGGGTTGGGTGCCCATCATGCCCTGATGAGATTGGGGTGTGACAAAACCAACCCTAGAATTCGGGGAAATGGGCCCCACAAGGGCAAAACGGGAAACTCGGGGGTAAAATTTCAAATTAAACACTAGCTCATCAAAACCCATCAACTAATTGCTAAATTAACTCAAGATTCACCCAATTTCAAAATTGAAGTAAAACCCCCAATTTTGGGTATGAACCCTAACTCTTAGATTCAAGGTTTCAATACTAATAACGAAAGATAGATGATTAATAACCTTAGATACATCATAATCTAGCATAAAACCAATCAATTTCATCATTTAAAAGCCTAAGTAAGATATTCATTATATCCACTTTTATCTTCCATTACTAAGGGACTAATAAATAAAGAAGAATTCTATGATAATTAGGAACAAGGAATTAGTAAAGAGGTTAGCTAGACGTACCCCCAAGAGTTTTTCCCTAAACATCTTCTAGAACAGTCCCCAAGAGCTCAATTTTGGAATAGTGATAAATGATAGACTAAGGGCTTTTAGAACATACTTAATGAAATAACAGGCCCGATACCGCCACGGTGGCATCGGGGCCGCAACAGCGCTATAGACCCAGCGTCCTCTAGGACCGTTGGGATGGTCAGGGCAGAATAGGCTTGGCCTCCCCAGCGGTCGTTCCACTGCCACTGCGGTACCGCTGGGACGACACTGGTGCCGCATTCGCGGACACCAGGTACGAGAAATCCCATTATTCTTCTAAGTCTCAACCAAAATCCCGAACCACTTCCGAGGCCATCTGCTCACAAACCACATACACAGACCCATATAAAAACACGCTACGAATGCCCTCGTGGCCTCAGAATTTCCAACGGAGGTCTCGTTGACCGAGTCAACTCTTGATACCTCATTTCCAACTTCCCAACCCAAGTCCCAAAATGCATTGGGAACCGAACCAGATATACATACAAGTTCTAAATGACCATCCAAACCTCTCGAAATCGACGGATCTCTGAAAAGGTCCGTTTACCCAAAAGTCAACTTTGAGTCAACTCTTATTCGCTTTAAGCCCAAATATCACAAAAAGTCGCTCGAATCAAATCTAGACACCTCAAGAAGCCTGTCAACGGTCCCCTCGGGTCAAAAGTAAGCTAACCAAGCTCGAAAAAGGGCGAAAGTGCCGAAAAGACTATAACGACCACGATCAAATAGGTCGTTACATCAGATACCAATTGAATCATCACTAGTCCTCAAGTGAATAACAGCAAAGGAGTGAGAAATACCTGAATCAACGAACAACTGGGGATATCGGCCACACATGTCGAACTCGGCCTCCCAAGTAGCCTCCTCAACAACACGATGCTTCCACTGCACCTTCACAGAAGCATTCTTCCTCTACCTCAACTTTCGAACCTGCCTATCCAAGATCGCAATAAGCTTCTCCTCATAAGTCAAATTCTCATCAAGTAACCGTTCCACCTCGGAAAATCTTTTGTTGGTACGCAAGTGAATGAACTAGTGATGAGTACGAGTGTACGATGTTTCCGTGAGTAAGAAATAACATTTGACGACCCTAAGTGAGATTCCGAAGGCAATCGCAATGAGAGAGAGGTTATGCTCCATAATGAATAATTATAGGTTTTGGAAATGGGAAAAGTTGCAAGTTTGCATTCTGGCCAGTTGGTCGTAAAATGAAATACGGACCGTAAAGTGGTATACGGTCCGTAAACTGCCATGTCGTATTTTGGCTTCCAAAACTTCAACATTCTGCCAAATGAGCAAATGGTTAAAAACGACCCAAAATACGGACCGTAAAGTGGTTTACGGCCCGTAAACTGCGTCCGTAAATCACCACACCTCAGTTTGAGTTTTTGGTTCTGATATGATTAAATAAGACCACGAAGGACGGTCCGTAAACTGGAATACGGACCGTAAACCAAGTTTACGACCATTGTGCACTTCAAATCAGATTTTTAAGTCATTAAATAAGGGGACCAAGGTTTACTTCATTTCACTTCTACATCACACCCCTTCTCTCTAGAACATCTCTCTACATATATTCCATAAGAATTCAAGGATATTTGGTGATCAACAACATAAATCAAGGGAATCAAGTGTAAGAAAACCATCAAGATCATCCAAGGTCAAGAAATCCAAATGGAGATAAACTAGGGTTTTGCTCAAAGTGGAGTATTATCAACTAAATCTTGTTCCTATAACATTTAAGGTAAGATTCATGATATTTCTATGTTGTTTAAGGTAGTTAAGAGTTGAAATACTTGAATTGTAGAAGAGTATAGGAAAATGAGTCATGAATATGGAATAGTGTCATTCTGAGAAATAGTATGAATTGAGCTATGGGTCTTGATGTATTGTGATGTAAATATGATATAAATGATGTTGAGAACACGAGA
Organism: Lycium barbarum; assembly: GCF_019175385.1. Lineage (NCBI taxonomy): Eukaryota > Viridiplantae > Streptophyta > Magnoliopsida > Solanales > Solanaceae > Lycium > Lycium barbarum. Next base: position 84,267,809 of record NC_083345.1, read on the forward strand.
TGAACAATGTATGTAAATGGACGTCGTGTGTGTTATGGCCATGGTTATGGATGAATTGAATGTAAATCTAGAAATATGGATAATTTGAATAAGTAATGGCTATTGTTATGGCATCGTGAATTTATTATTGACGTTTGGGAGTTGACTTACGATATGGACGAATGTCGTGTAAATAAAGGAGATGCTGTCCGATTTTCTCTAGCTTTAGCCATGTGTGCTAGTTATCGATTCTAATGATAGTATGAGCTTAATGAAGGTAGAAACGTGAGCATCGAAGGAGTACGTGCAAGTGTAGATTAGTTCAACGAAAAGGTATGTAAGGCTAACCCTTCTTTCATAAGGAATGGTTCATTGACCTAACGTCTAAATCTTCTATAAGTTTATGATTTCTTCAAATGATTGACCTTCCGGGCTAATAAGCTCACGATGCTTGATGTGCTACGATAGTACTAAGTTCCTCGTATGACGAGTAGGCCTATAAGATAGATGCAAGGATAACAACGAAAATAGTGATAATGATAGTAATAATGATGAGAATAATGTGATGATTAAGATGCCTATGGGCTATTGTATGTATGTGTGCCTATGGAGGGATATGATAAGACCCGAGCTTATGATGCCGGGTAGAATGTATGTATATGAATATGTATAGAGTATGTATATGGCTACGTAACGCGCGCGCACTTATGCAGAAGGTACGGATAACCCTGAAGCCTTGGTAGGGTCAGGTATGTAAGACCTTGAGCCTTGGTTGGCCAAGTATGTATAAAACACCGATCCTTTATGGTCGGGTACGCTATACAAAAGCTATATAAAAGCTATATAGACATATATATATATATATATATATATATATATATATATATATATATATATATATATATATATATATATATATATATATATATATGACATTAATATGAGCGAATACGCTAAGGATATGTAAATGATATGGATAAGGCTATGTAAATGAATACGGATATGAATGTATGTACATGGATAAGTAATAGAGAAGGAAGGCCACTATGGAAAGCAAGTAAGTGCCCTGACGAGGATAGTATTATCTCTCATTCTATGTTATCCAATGTGTTGCATATTATGCTTCTATATTAATGTTGATCATGCATTACATACTCAGTACATTCTTCGTACTGACGTCCTTTTGTTTGTGGATGCTGCGTCATGCCCGCAGGTGCACAGGAAGATAGGCTTGACCCATAGCTGCTTACTCAGAGAATACATAGCAGAGCTCCATTTCATTCGGAGCCATAGCTTTTGGGTACTTATTCTTTTGTGTATATAATTATGGGCATAACGGGGCCCTGTCCCGCTCATGTGATATGTTATACTCTTCTTAGTGGTTCGTAGTCACGTGTATATGGTTAGATATGTCCGGCCTTGTCGGCCTATGTTTTGTATGTCTTTTGATAACCTCGTCGGCTTATGTACATTGATGTGGCATAGATGTAAATGATGATTTAAAGATGTTGCCGTCCAATGGGACTAGCGTGATTGATGAAAGGAAATGCATGTTTAATCGTATGGCTCACCTAGATGTAAGTATATGTGTAAGCCAAGGGTGCCCGGGTGGGCTAGCACCGGGTGCTCGTCGTGGCCCTCTAGACGGGTCGTGACAAAAGTGGTATCAGAGCAGTTCGGTCCTAGGGTGTGTCTACGAGCCGTGTCTAGTAGAGTCTTGGTTATGGGTGTGTTGCGCGCCACACTTATAAACAAGAAGCTGCGGACATTTTAGGAATAAATGGCCTTCTTTCTTCATAAGAATCGTGCGATAGAGCTATGATGTAAGAAATTCTTGTTCCTTAATCTTGTGTTGTGTATTTCAGAAATGCCTAAAAAGAGAAAGCCTACAGCAGCCTAAAAGGGCAAGACGGTGGTAGAAAAGCAGACCGAAAGAGCACCGCCACCGATAGTAGAGGAGAGTGAGTCCCAGAGTGCGGCTCAATCTCAGTCCTCCCAGATAGTGCCTATTACTGAGGAGCGTGAGGGATCCTCAACCCCAGCTCCAGCACCTCCAGCTCCTCCACCGGATGCCTCAGGCCAAGATGTGAAAGAGGCCATACATTTGCTTACTCAGTTGGTTGCGGCCCAGACTCAGAGGCAAAGTTCAGGGCAAGGTGATAGGGCTGTTAGTGCAAGGGCCCGTGACTTCATTACTTTGAACCCTCCGGAATTCTTTGGGTTAAAGCCGGAGGAGGACCCTCAGGATTTTATTGATGGTATGTTACGGACGCTTCGATTGATACATGCTTCAGACACCGAGTTGGTGGAGTTAGCGTCGTATAGATTGAGAGATGTCTCGATCCAGTGGTATACAGTTTGGATGGCTTCACGGGGAGCCAATGCACCTCCCCCGATATGGCAAGAGTTTGTTGATGCTTTTCTCTGACATTATATGCCTCAAAAAGTTCGGCGAGCTAGGGTCGATAAATTTTTAAACTTGAGGCAAGGTAGCATGAGTGATCTAGAGTACAGTCTCCGTTTTAATTCCTTGGCTAGGTATGCTTCGGCCATGGTAGCGGATATGGGTGACCGAGTGCACCGCTTTGTGAAAGGCCTAGGGCCACACTTGATGGATAGATGCTTGACTGCGTCCCTTCAGGACGATATGGATATTGCACGTATTAAGGCCCATGCTCAGAACTTAGAAGAAAGCTTGCAACAGAAAAGAAGGGAACGTGAGCAAGATAGGGGCCATAGCAAGAGGGCCAGATCTTCGGGTCCGATGAGTGAGATTAGAGGTGGGCACCGGAAGCAGTTTCTCGGGCATTCAGGCTATTCTATGACCAGTGTACCTCCACGGTTTTCAGGCCAGAGATTTGATTGATCTGTTCGTGCAGGGCCGAGTCTGAGTTCTTCATGGTCCCAGTTTAGAGGTGATTCGGGTCAGGCGAGGCTGCCCATGCCACGATGTTCCCAGTGTGGGAAGTTGCATTGGGGTCAATGCCGATCAGGTTCAGATGGTTGCTATTCATGTGGTCGGCCAGGCCATATTATGCGTGATTGCCCCTCGGTTCATGGTAGAGGTAGGACCCAGCCTTCAGGGTCAGTAGCTGGATCTTCATCTTCTATGCGCCCTATGGGGCCAGGTTCACATGCGCCAGTCGGCCATGGTATAGGCAGAAGGGGAGTTCCCAGTCCTAGCGGCCCCCAGCACCGTGTTTATGCTTTGGCTGGACGCCAAGATCTCGAGTCTTCTCCTGACGTGGTTACCGGTATATTAACGGTATTCTCTCATGATGTATATGCATTGATTGATCCGGGCTCCACATTGTCATATGTTACTCTATATGTACCGGGTCGATTTAAAATCGAGCCGGAGTCGGTCAAACCATTTGAGGTGTCTACACCCGTGGGTGAATCGGTAATAGCTAGCCGAGTATATAGAGATTGTGTAGTTGTGATATGTGACCGCCGTACTATAGTTGACTTGCATGAACTAAAGATGGTAGATTTTGATGTCATTATGGGCATGGATTGGTTGGCTTCTTGTTATGTCAATGTTGATTGTAGAATGAAAATGGTTCGTTTTCAGTTTCCGGGAGAACCAATTTTAGAATGGAAAGGAAATACGGCGTCACCAAAAGGTAGGTTTATTTCCTATCTAAAGGCAAGGAAGATGATCACAAAAGGATGTATTTATCATCTAGTCCGAGTTCAAGATATAGAAGCTGAATCGCCAACCCTTCAGTCAGTTCCCGTAGTAAATGAATTTCCGGATGTGTTCCCGGAGGAACTTCCAGGCCTTCCTCCCGAGCGGGAGATCTACTTTGCTATTGATGTGTTGCCAGACACTAAGCCTATATCTATCCCTCCTTATAGAATGGCACCTGCAGAATTGAAGGAGTTGGAGGAGCAATTGAAAGACTTGCTTGAGAAAGGCTTCATTAGGCCTAGTTCGTCCCCGTGGGGAGCGCCCGTATTGTTTGTCCGAAAGAAAGATGGATCCTTGAGAATGTGCATTGATTAACGACTTATTTGACCAATTACAAGGTGCCAAATGGTTTTCAAAGATAGATTTGAGGTCCGGGTATCACCAAGTGAGAGTTAGGGAGAAAGATATCCCTAAGACGGCCTTCAGGACAAGATATGGTCATTTTGAGTTCCGAGTAATGTCGTTTAGGCTAACTAATGCACCGGCAGTGTTTATAGATTTGATGAACAATATGTTCAGGCCCTTTCTGGATTTGTTCGTGATTGTATTTATCGACGATATCTTGGTGTATTCTAGATCCGAGGCAGAACATGCGGATCACTTGCGCACTGTCCTTGGAGTTCTTCGAACTCGAGATTGTTTGAAAAATTCTCCAAGTGCGAGTTTTGGCTGAACTCAGTGGCATTCCTCGGGCATATTGTTGCAGCCGATGGTATTCGAGTGGATAGTCAAAAGATTGAGGTCGTGAAGACTTGACCAAGGCCCACGACTCCTATGGAGGTTCGTAGCTTTCTGGGCTTGGTGGGATATTACCGGAGATTTGTTGAAGGTTTCTCTTCTATTTCAGCCCCCCTCACAAAGTTGACCCAGAAATCAGCAAAGTTTCAATGGACAGATGCTTGTGAACGTAACTTCCAAGAGTTGAAAGATAGATTGACTTCTGCACCAGTCTTGATACTTCCAGAGGGATTGGAAGGATATGTTGTTTATTGTGATGCTTCAGGTGTTGGGCTAGGCTGTGTATTGATGCAGCACAGTAAAGTGGTTGCATATGCTTCAAGGCAACTGCGGAAACATGAGCAGAATTATCCGACCCACGATCTAGAATTGGCCGCAGTGGTTCATGCTTTAAAGACATGGAGACATTATTTATATGGTGTCCATGTGGATATTTATACCGATCATAAGAGCCTTCAGTATATCTTCAGGCAGAAAGAGTTGAATTTGCGGCAACGACGATGGTTAGAATTGTTAAAATATTATGACGTTGATATCTTGTATCACCCCGGAAAGGCGAATGTTGTAGCTGATGCTCTTAGCCGCAGATCTATGGGAAGTTTATGTGATGCACGACCAGAGAAGAGAGAAATGGCTCATGAGCTCCAGCAGTTAGCTAGCCTAGGAGTTCGAGTGGTGGACTCAGGTAGCAGGGGAACTATTATTCAGAATTCAGCAGTCTCGTCATTAGAAGCAGAAGTGAAAGAGCGACAATACGAAGATTCCATGCTAATGCAGTACAGAGATACACTCCCCCAGAAAGAGGAGTCATCATTTGATATTTCAGGAGACGGAGTTCTCCGCTGTCGAGGCAGGTTATGTGTTCCCGATGTGGCAGACTTACGCCACCAAATAATGAGGGAAGCCCATTGTTCCCGCTACTCTATCCACCCCGGAGTGACGAAAATGTATCATGACCTTAAGTCTATATATTGGTGGAATGGAATGAAGAAAGATATAGCGGAATTCGTAGCTCAATGTCCAAATTTCCAGCAAGTGAAAATCGAGCACCAAAAGCCGAGTGGATTGTTGCAAGCTATAGAAATCCCAACTTGGAAATGGGAAGTGATTAACATGGACTTTATTTCAGGCTTACCCCGTTCTCGACGTAAGTATGATTCCATATGGGTGATTGTGGATAGACTCACAAAGTCAGCTCATTTCTTACCGGTCAGAACGATATACGTGGCAGAAGATTATGCAAAACTTTATTTTAAAGAGATAGTAAGACTCCATGGTGTTCCAGTATCTATTATCTTAGACAGAGGAACTCAGTTTAAAACTAACTTTTGGAAGTCTTTCCAAGAGGGTCTAGGGACCCAAGTGAACCTTAGTACGGCATTTCACTCGCAGACTGATGGACAAGCTGAACGTACTATTCAGACTCTTGAAGATATGTTACGGGCAAGTATGATAGATTTTGGAGGTAGCTGGGATGATCATTTGCCACTCATTGAATTTGCTTACAATAATAGTTATCATTCTAGCATTCAAATGGCACCGTATGAAGCTTTATATGGGCGAAAGTGTAGATCCCCAGTTGGGTGGTTTGAAACTGGAGAAGCTAAATTGATAGGGCCAGACTTGGTCCAGCAACCCACAGAGAAAGTTAAGCTCATACAAGATCGGTTGTTGGTAGCTCAAAGTCGTCAAAAGTCCTATTTGGATAATCGTCGAAGGGACTTAGAGTTCCAAGTGAAGGATTGGGTGTTTCTAAAAGTGTCTCCAGTGAAAGGTGTGATGAGATTTGGCAAAAAGGGGAAGCTTAGTCCCCGATACATTGGGCCATATGAGATTGTGCGAAAAATAGGCAAAGTGGCCTACGAGCTATATTTACCTCATGCCCGCAGGTGCACAGGGAGATAGGATTGACCCATAGCTGCTTACTCAGAGATTACATAGCAGAGCTCCATTTCATTCGGAACCATAGCTTTTGGGTACTTATTCTTTTGTGTATTTAATTATGGGCATAGCGGGGCCCTGTTCTGCTCATGTGATATGTTATACTTTTCTTAGAGGCTCGTAGTCACGTGTATATGGTTAGATATGTCCGGCCTTGTTGGCCTATGTTTTGTATGTCTTTTGATAACCTCGTCGGCTTATGTACATTGATGTGGCATAGATGTAAATGATGATTTAAAGATGTTGCCGTCCAATGGGACTAGCGTGATTGATGAAAGGAAATGCATGTTTAATCGTATGGCTCACCTAGATGTAAGTATATGTGTAAGCCAAGGGTGCCCGGGCGGGCCAGCACCGGCTGCTCGTCGCGGCCCTCTAGACGGGTCATGACAGTAACACAGAATCCCAACGAACAATAGAGGTACCGTCGGCATGGTACTTCTTCAGCATAAAAACATGAAAAATCGGATGAACACCCGCCAAGCCTGGCGGCAAGGCTAACGCATAAGCAACCTCGCACATATGGTCAACAATCTCAAATGGGCCAATATACCTGGGGCTTAACTTACCCCTCTTCCCAAACGTGATAACACCCTTCGTGGGTGAAACCTTCAATAGAACCTAGTCACAAATAGCAAACTCTAAATCTCGGACCTTTCGATCAACATACATCTTCTGTTGACTTGGGGCTGCCAAGATCTTGGCCTGAATAACTCTCACTCTATCAAGGGATTCTCTCAACAGATCAGTACTCCAAGGTCGAGCCTCGAACACATCAAACTAGCCAACCGGAGATCTGCATCTCCTACTAGATAACGCCTCAAAAGGCGCCATGATATTACTCGAATGATCGCTGTTGTTGTACGTAAAATCTGCCAATGGTAAATGATGATCCCAATGACCGCCAAAATTAATAAGACACGCTCTCAACATGTCCTCAAGCACCTGAATGGTCCACTCGGACTGGCCATCAGTCTGGGGATGAAAAACTGTACTGAGATCCAATCGGGTACCCAACTCCTCGTGAAAAGCTCTCCAGAATCGGGAAGTAAAAATAGTACCCCGATCAGATACGACAGAAATAGGGACCAATGCAATCTCATAATATCTCGAATATACAAATTGGCTAACTTCTCCGCGTTATAGGAAACCTGAACAGGAACAAATTAAGCGGACTTAGTCAACCGATCGACTATCACCCAAATAGAATCAAACTTGCCCCGGGTCTTCAGAAGACCCACCACAAAATCCATGGCAATCCTCTCCCACTTCCACTCGAGAATGGGCCTCCTCTGAAATACACCACCGGGTCACTCGTGCTCATACTTTATAGGATGACAATTTCCACACTTAGCCAAGAAATTAACTATATCTCTCTTCATCTGACGCCACCAATTGTGTTGTCTCAAATCACAGTGCATCTTAGTTGCCCCCAGGGGAATGGAATAGCAAGAGCTAAGAGCCTCAGACAAGATCAACTAAATCAAATCACCAACGCGAGAAATGTACACGCGTCCCTTAATCCTCAAACTGCCCTCAAAATCAATCACGACCTCCTTGGCCTCACCCCTCAAAACTCTATCTCGAATCTTGCTCAACTGAGCATCCTCAAACTGATGAGTCCGGATCTGGTCCAATAAAGATGTCCTCGCCTCTACACAAGCCAAAATCCTGCCTGGAGCTGAAATATCAATGTCGATGAAATTGTTGGCTAGAGTCTGAACCTCCATGGCCAACGGATGCTTGGAAACAATCAATCGACCTAAACTCCCCATACTCATTGCCTTGCGACTCAAGGCATCAGCCACCACACTGGCTTTCCCGAGATGATACAGAATTGAGATGTCATAGTCCTTCAGGAGCTCTATCCATCAGCACTGCCTGGAATTAAGATCTCTCCAGGTAAACACATGCTAAAAATTACGGTGATCGGTGAAAAACCTCACAATGAACACCGTACAAATAGTGCCTCCAAACCTTCAACGCGAAGACCACAGCCAACAGCTCTAAAGCATGGGTAGGGTCAACAACTCTAAAGCATAGGTAGGGTCAACAGCTCTACAGCATGGGTAGGGTAATTCTTCTCATGAATATTCAACTGACAGGAAGCATAAGCTATCACTCTACCCTTCTCATCAACACAGCACCCAAACCCATACAAGAGGCATCATAATAAACCACGAAATCCTTACCCTCCACAGGTAATGCTAAGATCGGGGCTAAAGTCAAAATAAGCTTGAGCTTTTAAAAGCTTTCGTCACAATTAGTTTACCACTGGAAGGGAACATCCTTCTGAGTCAATCTGGTCAAAGATGAAGCAATATCAACAAAACCCTTCATAAAGCGATGGTAATAGCTGGCCAAACCCACAAAACTATGAACTACAATGACAGTAGTGGGCCTCGCCCAACCGTTCACAGCCTCAATCTTCTGTGGGTCAACCATAATCCCATCCTTAGACACAACGTGGCCTAAGAATGCTACAGACTCCAACCAGAGCTCACAGTTATAAAACTTAGCAAACAGGCTGTGCTTCTTCAACAACCCAAGAACAGTACGAATATAGCTCTCATCATTCTCTCTGCTCTTGGAATACACCAAGATATCATCAATAAACACAATCACGAAGGAATCAAAGAATGGACTAAAAATGCCATTCATCAAAGTCATAAATGCAGCTGGGCATTGGTAAGCCTAAAAGACTTTAGCAGAAACTCATAGTGGCCATACCTCGTCCGAAAGGCTGTCTTTAGAATATCCTCCGCCCTGATCCTCAACTGGTGGTAGCCTGAACGTAAATCAATCTTTGAAAACACTGAAGCACCCTAAAGCTGGTCAAATAGATCATCAATACGAGACATAGGGCAATTGTTCCGAATAGTGACCTTGTTCAGCTGGTGATAATCAATGCACATCTTCATGGTCTCATCTTTCTTCTTCACAAATAACTTAGGAGCAACCCAAGGGGAGACACTCATTCTAATGAACCCCTTGCTCAATAAATCCTGTAACTGCTCCTTAAGCTTTCTCAACTCGGCAGGTGCCATCCTGGATCCAAATCAGTACAGAAATCAATGTCACAATCGGGTGGCATACCCGGCAGATCAGACGGGAATACCTTCGCGAACTCGCTCAAAATAGGGACAGACTCAAGGGGTATAGATGCAATAGTCGTGTCTCTCACATGAGCAAAATGGGCTAAACACCCCTTATTAACTAACTTCTTCTCCTGAAGGAAGGAAATGATCTTCTTCGGAGCGGGACTAGGAGTACCCCTCCACTCAAGCCTAGGAATGCCAGGTATAGCTAAGTTGATTGTCTTGGCGTGAAAGTCCAATATCACGTGATAAGGAGAAAGCTAGGACAACCCCAATATAATATCAAAGTCCACCATATCGAGAATCATCAAATCTACCCAAGTGTTATACCCCATAATAGTAACCAAACAGGTCCGGTAAACTCGATCAACAATCACAGAATCTCCAACTGGAGTAGACACCTGAACAGGTATATCTAAGCTATCATAAGACAAATCCCAACTAACGGCATGATATGTAGACACATACGAGTAACTGGATCCAACATCAGATAACACAGATGCTGCTCTATGCAAGACATAAATAGTACCTGCAGTAACAGCATCTGAGGCCTCTGCCTCGGGCCTATCCTGAAATGAGTAACAATGGGCCCCACCACGTCCACTCTGAGATTCCCCTCTAGCACTCTGAGACCCACCTCTAGCTATCTGGGATCCACCTCTGGTTGCTTGGGATCCACCTCTAGAACCCTGAGAACCACCGCGGCCTGACCGAGCGCCGCCCCTCTGAGAAGTACCACCTCGACCACCAGGCGATGTCGCAGTCCTCTGTGGCTGATAATCCCATCTAGGTCGGGAACACCTCCTAGAAATATGTCAAACCTCTCCACATGAAAAGCAGATAAGAAGGGACGAAGGTTGATAAATTGAAGCTGAGGAGCCGGATTAAACAACCTTGTCTACTGGTCTGGAAAACGAACTCTTAGGAGCTCTCTGTCTGGGTGGCTCACTGAAGATAACCTGCAAAGCTGCGTGCACAGGGCGGCCGGATTATTTCTGATACGACTCAGAAGACTGACCGGTGCCCCTCGTACTAGAACCACCATAACTTCCAGTCTGGCGCCATATCTTGTCACCACAACCAGATGCACGAGCCTTAGCACCCTCAACCATAGAAGCATCCTCGGCGATGGACTGGAAGAAAGCCCTCATAGCCTCCATCTGAAGGCAAGGAATCTGAAGAGAACCGAATAGCTCACTAACAAAACGCCTGATTCTGTCAGCCTCAGTAGAAATCAAAGGAGTGGAATAACAGGACAGATACTGAAAGTGGATCACATAGGCCTCAACAGAGATACCCTTCTGCTCAAGATATAGAAACTCGTCCCTACGCGCCTCTCTCAAAGACCGGGGCATATACTTCTCAAAGAAGGCGTCCAAGATAGGGGCTCAGTTCTGCAAGCCACAAAATACCTCTACCTAGTCTTCGCATCGCCACAAAACTGGTAGGACACATAGTCAATACCATGGGTCTCCACGATCCCTATCCTATGTAGCAACTCATGCATATCCAGATTAAACTCATAAGCATCCTCAGAAAAAGTACCCAAAAATCTCGGTGATTCTAAATTCCTGAACCTCCTAACAAGATCCTAATCAGACACGGTCATAACAGCGCCTTCCATGGGCCTAAGATCATCACCAGGGGTAGGTACCGCATCAATACAGGTAGCCATAACTACAGTGGGGTATGCTACCCGAGTAGGTCTCCGCTCAGGAGTCTGCGCAGAAACTTTGGTTTGTGAACCTCCGCCAGGAGTAGTAACACCAGCGGTAGCCTGCTGGGCATCTAGATAAAGAAAAACCCTGGTCACAGTATCATGCATAGTCTATTCAACAGTAATCTCGAGCTGTGTCCATGCTGGGGCCACACCATCCTCTGCGGCCTGGTCTCGATCCTGCTGATACTCAGGCTCTGGAGACGGAGATCTCTCATGCCGCTTTCCTACCGTAGGAGCCCTACCCCTAGCTGGGGTAGTTCCGTGGCCTCTAGCTCTGCCGCGTCCTCGGGCTGTCGCTCGCCCTCGGGTGCCAGCGGTAGCTGCGGGCTCTAGCACCTGACCTCGGGCTATAGTAGCTCGAGTCCTCACCATCTATGACAAAATAGATAAGATTCAGATACCAATCTGATCTTTCAAGATACCAATTAGAATAAAATAGCACGAAAGAATGAAAGAAAGTGAGATTTCCAAAATGTCCTATAGCTTCGTGCAGATAAATACGGAGCTCATCATACCGGTCCACGAGACTCTACTAGACACACTCTTGTATTATAGACGGGGTAAACTAAGGATCTGATACCAACTTGTCACAACCCATTTTGGCTAAGTCGAGCGGGCACTTACCTTTCCACCTCGGTAAGCAAACCCTCAACCCAACAGAAATAAAAACATAAATAATCCATCAATCAAGCGGAAGATAATAATTACGTAAAAATAACGAAATACCTCCAGGGTCTGGTCTAAGACATACAAGAGCATCTAAGTGAAAATATACAAGTCTGGAATATAATGATACATCAGATTGGTCTATGTCTAAGAATAGATAAAGTAAGACATAATAGGAGGAGTCTTCAAGCCAGTGAACGTCTCGTCCTCACCCTGTAAACTCAAAACTGTCCGGATGGCGACTACCGGCCACGGGAGATGAAAGAAGACCCAACTTGAAACTCTGGATTCATAAAAGAATGCAGCAAGTGCAGATCAGTACAAAAACCACAATACTGGTAGGTATCATAAGTCGACTAAGTATAGCTAACATAATTCAGACAATAAAGCAAGATAGGCAAATAAATCAACAAGTATAAGCCAAACATAATCAGAACCAAGTACATGTCATCACTTAAGTAAAGCATCTAAACCCAAATGTGCCAACTCTCAATATGCCCAATCAGAAACCAACATCACAAGTTAAACACCAGGTCATCACAGTATAAGCCATAATGTAATGCAGTGCAGTAATGTATGAATGCAAGTGCAATGCAATGTTATGTACACATGTGCTCCGGACGGAAGTATCGATGTCTCAGTAGCACAACCCAAGGTGACTCGCGAAGTCTAAGTGCCACTCGTCCCGAATCTTTTCTCAAAGGACATACGAGACCCCAGATCTTTGCCCACGGGGGGTTCTCACCGACACCACCCTGGGAGACCCGCGGAGTCTATGCACTCACTCAATTCACGATTTCGGAACTAACATCAGATATCGGACACTCACGTCACTCTCATTTAAAAAACGAGCCCAGCTCATCATAGTGTTTCATCAAGTACCAACAATGTATCAACAGTATATCATGAGAGTGCATGCAATGCATGTATCAATATCAATAATCAGATCAATATCACAGGTACCAACATGGGTACGTCAACAACATATCGATGTCACAAGTACAAATATGGGTACGCCAATAATATATCAGTATCACAAGTACAAACGTGGGTACGCTAATAATATCATGAAAGATTACACAAGTCATATAGAACTCTATCCTCGTATCAACGTCAACCCATAAGATACTACAATATCACAATCAAGATGGAACAACAAATCCCAATATCTACTCACAACATGTGGCATCAAGCCAACACAATAGAACAGTCAAGTCACAACACTACGGGGTGGCTAGCCCCAATAACGCAACAGGGTCCAACCTAAGACTATATCTAACCCAACTTCATACCGAAAGGTTTACATGCATTCTCTGACAATATCATCTAAATATATGCTTCGCTACACGAAGTCTTAGCAAGGGTAAGCCATAACCTACTCGGATTGCCCTTCCGCTGAGCCTCAAGATCAAAGAAGTTAGGCATATTCGAAATGTAGATTAGAAATCACGAAGAACGATACCTATATTGCTATCATTCAAATAATGTCAAAACCAACCCTGGAATTTGGGGAAATGGGCCCCACAAAGGCAAAATGGGAAACTTGAGGGTAAAATATCAAATTAAACACTAGGTGAACAAAACCCATCATCTAATTGCTAAATTAACTCAAGATTCACCCAATTTCGAAATTCAAGTAATACCCCCAATTTTGGGTATGAACCCTAACTCTTAGATTCAAGGTTTCAACACTAATAACGGAAGATATATGACTAATAACCTTAGATACATCATAATCTAGCATAAACCTAATCAATTTTATCATTTAAAACCCTAAGTAAGATATTCATTAAATCCACTTTTATCTTCCATTACTACGGGACTAATAAGTAAAGAGGAATTCTACAATCATTAGGAACAAGGAGTTAGTAAAGAGGTTAGCAAGACTTATCACCAACAGTTTTTCCCCAAAAATCTTCTAGAACAGTCCCCAAGAGCTCAATTTCGGAATAGTGATAAATGATAGGCTAAGGGCTCTTAATACACACTTAATGAAATAACAGGCCCGATATTGCCACGACAGTATCGGGGCCGCAACAGCGCCACAGCCCCAGCGTCCTCTAGGACCGTTGGGACGGTCTGGGCAGAATAGGCTTGGCCACAGCAGCAGTCATCCCACCGCCACTGCGGTACCGCTGGGACAGCACTGGTGTCGGATTGGCGGACACCAGGTACGAGAAATCCCATTACTCTTCTAAGTCTCAACCAAAATCCCGAACCACTCCCGAGGCCATCTACTCACAAATCATATACACAGACCCACATAAAAACACGCTACAAACGGAGGTCTCATTGACCAAGTCAACTCCCGATACCTCATTTTGAACTTCCCAACCCAAGTCCCAAAATGCATTCAAGTGCATTAGGAACCGAACCAGATATACATACAAGTTCTAAATGACCATCCGAACCTCTCGAAATCGACGGATCTCTGAAAAAGGTCCGTTTACCCACAAGTCAACTTTGAGTCAACTCTTTTTCGCTTTAAGCTCAAATATCACAAAAAGTCACCCGAATCAAATCTAGACACCTTGAGAAGCATGTCAACGATCCCCTAGATTCAAAAGTGAGCTAACTAAGCTCAAAAAGGGGTGAAAGTGCTGGAAATACTATAACGACCAAACAGGTCGTTCCATCAGATACCATTTGAACTATCACTAGTCCTCAAGCGAATAAGAGAAAAGGAGCGGGAAATACCTAAATCAATGAACAACTGGGGATATCGGATACGCATGTTAGAATCGGTCTCCCAAGTAGCCTCCTCAACAACACGATGCTTCCACTGCACCTTCACAGAAGCAATCTTCTTCGACCTCAACTTTCGAACCTGCCTATCCAAGATCGCAATAGGCTTCTCCTCATAAGTCAAATTCTCAACAAGTAATACAGAATCCCAACGAACAATGTAGGTACCGTCGGCATGGTACTTCTTCAGCATAGAAACATGAAAAATCGGATGAACTCCCGCCAAGCCTGGCGGCAAGGCTAACTTATAAGCAATCTCGCGCACATGGTCAACAATCTCAAATGGGCCAATATACCCAGGGCTCAACTTACCCCTCTTCCCAAACGTCATAACACCCTTCATGGGTGAAACCTTCTATAGAACCAGGTCACAAACAGCAAACTCTAAATCTCGGAGCTTTCAGTCAGCACATATCTACTGTCGACTCTGGGCTGCTATGAGCTTGGCCTGAATAACTCTCACTCTATCAAGGGATTCTTTCAACAGATCAGTACTCCAAGGTCGAGCCTCAAACCCATCAAACTAGCCAACCAGAGATCTGTATCTCCTACGAGATAACGCCTCCAAAGGCGCCATGCCATTACTCAAATGATCGCTGGTGTTGTACTTAAACTCTCCCAATGGTAAGTGTTGATCCCAATGACAACCAAAATCAATAAGACATGCTCTCAACATATCCTCGAGCACCTGAATGGTCCACTCGGACTAGCCATCGTTTTGGGGATGAAAAGTTGTAGTGAGATCCAATCGGGTACCCAACTCCTCGTGAAAAGCTCTCCAAAATCGGGAAGTGAAGATAGTACCCCGATCAGATACGACAGAAATAGGGACCCATGCAATCTCATAATATCCCGAATATACAACTTGGCTAACTTCTCCGCGGTATAGGAAACCTGAACTGGAACAAAGTGAGCGGACTTAGTCAACCAATTGACTGTCACCCAAATAGAATCAAACTTTCCTAGGGTCTTCGGAAGACCGACCACAAAATTCATTGCAATCTACTCCCACTTCCACTCGATAATGGGCATCTTCTTAAGTGCACAACCGAGTCGCTGGTGCTCATAATTTACCAGCTGACAATTTTCACACTTAGCAAAGAAATCAATTATATCTCTCTTCATCCGACGCCACCAATAGTGTTGTCTCAAATCACGATGCATCTTAGTTGCCCCCGGGTGAATGGAATAGCGAGAGCTATAAGCCTCAGACAAGATCAACATAATCAAATCACCAACACGAGGAACGCACACGTGTCCCTTAATCCTCAAAATGCCCTCAAAATCAATCACAGCCTCCTTGGTGTCTCCCCTCAAAACTCTATCTCGAAACTTGCTCAACTAAGCATCCTCAAACTGATGAGTCCAGATCTGGTCCAATAAAGATGACCTTGCCTTTACACAAGCGAAAATCCTGCCTGGAGCTGAAATATCAAGGCGAACGAAATTGATGGCCAGAGTCTGAACCTCCATGGCTAACGGACGCTCGAAAACAATCAATCGAGCTAAATTCCCCAAACTCACTGCCTTACGACTCAAGGCATCAGCTACCACTTGGCTTTCCCGAGATGATACAAAATTGAGATGTCATAGTCCTTCAAGGGCTCCATCCATCAGCACTGCCTGGAATTAAGATCTCTCCGGGTAAATACATGCTGAAGACTACGGTGATCGGTGAAAACCTTAGAATGTACACCGTACAAATAGTGCCTCTAAATCTTCAACGCGAAGACCACGGCCAACAGCTCTAAAGCATGGGTAGGGTCATTTTTCTCATGAATCTTCAACTAACAGGAAGCATAAGCTATCACTCTACCCTTCTGCATCAACACAGCACCCAAACCCATAATAGAGGCATTATAATAAACCACGAAATCCTTACCCTCCACAGGTAATGATAAGATCGGGGCTGAAGTCAAAAAAAGCTTGAGCTTTTGAAAGCTCTCATCACAATTAGTTGACCACTGGAAGGGAACATCCTTCTGAGTCAATCTGGTCAAAGATGAAGCAATATCAACAAAACCCTTCACAAAGCGATGGTAATAGCTGGCCAAACCCACAAAACTATAAACTTCAGTAACCGTAGTGGGCCTCGCCCAAATGTTCACAGCCTCAATCTTTTGTGGGTCAACCATAATACCATCCTAAGACACAACGGGGCCGAAGAATGCCGCGCACTCCAACCAGAACACACGCTTAGAAAACTTAACAAACAAGCTATGCTTCTTCAACAACCCAAGAACAGTACGAAGATGGCTCTCATGCTCTTCTCTGCTCTTGAAATACACCAAGATATCATCAATAAACACAATCATAAAGGAATCAAAGAATGGCCTAAATATGTCATTCATCAAAGTCATAAATGCAGCTGGGGCATTGGTAAGCCTAAAAGACATTAGCAGAAACTCATAGCGGCCATACCTCATCCGAAAGGCTGTCTTCGGAATATCCTTCGCCCTGATCCTCAACTGGTGGTAGCCTGAACGCAAACTTCGAAAACACTGAAGCACCCTAAAGCCGGTCAAATAGGTCATCAGTACGAGACATAGGGAAATTGTTCCGAATAGTGACCTTGTTCAGCTGGTGATAATCAATGCACATCCTCATGGTCCCATCTTTCTTTTTCACAAATAACACAGGAGCACCCCAAAGGGAGACACTTGTTCTAATGAACCCCTTGCTCAATAAATCCCATAACTGCTCCTTAAGCTTTCTCAACTCGGCAGGTTCCATCCTGGATCCAAATCAGTACATAAATCAATATCACGATCGGGTGGCATACCCGGCAGACCAGACGGGAATACCTCCGCGAACTCGCTCAAAATAGGGATAGACTCAAGGGGTGGAGATGCAACAGTCGTGTCTCGCACATGAGCCAAATAGGCTAAACACTCCTTATTGACTAACTTCTTCTCCTGAAGGAAGGAAATGATCTTCTACGGAGCGGGACTAGGAGTACCCCTCCACTCAAGCCTAGGAATGCCCGTTATGGCTAAGGTGACTGTCTTGGCGTGAAATTCCAATATCACGTGATAAGGAGAAAGCTAGGACAACCCCAATATAATATCAAAGTCCACCATATTGAGAATCATCAAATCTACCCAAGTGTCATACTCCATAATAGTAACCAAACAGGACCGGTAAACTCGATCAACAATCACAGAATTTCCAACTAGAGTAGACACATGAAAAGGTATATCTATGCTATCATAAGACAAATCCCAACCAACGGTATGATATCTAGACACATACGAGTAAGTGGATCCAAAATCAAACAACACAAATGCTGCTCTATGCCAGACATAAATAGTACCTGCAGTAACAATATCTGAGGCCTCTGCTTCGGGCCTATCAGAAAATGAGTAACAATGGGCCCCACTACGTCCACTCTGAGATTCCCCTATCGCACTCTGAGACCGACCTCTAGCTGCTTGGGATCCACCTCTGGTGTCTTGGGATCCACCTCTGGAACCTTGAGAACCACCGTGGCCTGATTGAGCGCCGCCCCTCTGAAAAGTACCACCTCGACCACCAGACGATATCGAAGTCCTCTGTGGCTGATAATCCAGTCTGGGTCGGGAACACCTCCTAGAAATATGTCCAACCTCTCCATATGAAAAGCAGATAAGATGGGACGAAGGCTGATAAACTGAAGCTGAGGAACCGGATGAAACAACCCTGTCTACTGGTCTGGAAAACGAACTCTCAGGAGCTCTCCGTTTGTGTGGCTCACTGGAGGTAGCCTGCAAATCTCAGTGCACAGGGCGGTCGTAATATGGCAGATACGACCTAGAAGACTGATCGGCGCCCCTCATACTAGAACCACCATAACTCCCAGTCTGGTGCCATCTTTTGTCACTACAACCAAATGCACGAGCCTTAGCGCCTTCAACCGTAGAAGCATGCTCGACGATGGACTGGAAGAAATCCCTCATAGCCTCCATCCGAAGGCAAGGAATCTGAAGAGAACCAAACATCCCACCAACAAAACGCCTGATTCTGTCGGCCTCAGTAGGAATCAAAGGAGTGGAATAACAGGCCAGATACAGAAAGTGAGTCACATAGGCCTCAACAGAAATGCCCCTCTGTTCAAGATGTAGAAACTCATCCATATGCGCCTCTCTCAAAGACCGGGGCATATACTTCTCAAAGAAGGCCCGGTAGCAGTGAGTCCAAGACAAGGGAGGGGAACCCTCAGTTCTGCATGCCAAAAAATACCTCTACCAAGTCTTCGCGTCGCCACAAAACTGGTAGGACACATAGTCAATTCCATGGGTCTCCGTGATCCCCATCCTATGTAGCAACTCATGCATATCCAGATTGAACTCATAAGCATCCTCAAAAAAAGTACCCGAAAATCTCGGCGACTCTAACTTCCTGAACCTCTCAACAAGATCCTGATCAGACACAGTCATAACAGGGCCTTTCATGGGCCTAAGATCATCACCAGGAGTAGGTACCGCATCAATACGGGGAGCCATAGCTACAGCGTGGTGTGCTACCCGAGTAGGTCTCTGCTCAGGGGTCTGCGTCCAAACTCTAGTCTGTGAACCTCCGCCAGGAGTAGTAACACTAGCGGTAGCCTGCTGGGCATCTAGATAAAGTAAAACCCTGGCCATAGTATCCTGCATAGTCTATTCAGAAGTAATCTCGGGCTGTGTCCGTGCTGGGACCACACCATCTTCTTTGGCCTAGTCTCGATCTATCTAATACTCAGGCTCTGGAGACGGAGATCTCTCATGCTGCTTTCCTACCGCAGGAGCCCTGCCCCTAGCTGGGGCAGTACCGCGGCCTCTAGCTCTGTTGCGTCCTCGGGCTGTCGCTCGCCCTCGGGTGCCAGCGGTAGCTGCGGGCTCTAGCACCTGACCTCGGGCTATAGTAACTCGAGTCCTCACCATTTATGAGAAAATAGATTAGAGTCAGATACCAATTAGAATAAAGCAGCACAAAAGAATGAAAGAAAGTGAGATTTCCTAAATGTCCTAAGCCTCGTGTAGATAAGTACGGAGCTCATCGTACCGATCCACGAGACTCTACTAGACACACTCTTGTATTAGAGACCGGGTAAACTGGGGCTCTGCTACTAACTTGTCATGACCCATTTTGGCTAAGTCAAGCGGGCACTTACCTTTACCACCTCGGTAAGCAAACCCTCAACCCAACATAAATAATCAATCGATCAAGCGGAAGAGAATAATGACGTAAGTCTTTCAATAATATGTAATAAAATAGTGCGAAAATAACGAAATATCTCCAGGTTCTGGTCTAAGCCATACAAGAGCATCTAAGTGAAAATATACAAGTCTGGAATATAATAATACATCAAATTTGTTTATGTCTCAGAATAGAAAAAGCAAGACATAAAAGGAGGAGTCTTCAAGGCAGTGAACGTCTCGTGCTCACCCTGTAAACTTGAAATTGTCCGGATGGCGACTATCGGCCACGGGATGCAAATTCAATACAATGCTATGTACACATGTACTCCGGACGGAAGTATCGATGTCTCAGTAGCACAACCCAAGGTGACTCGCGAAGTCTAAGTACCACTCTTCCCGAATCTTTCTCAACAGACAGATGGGACCCCGAATCTTTGCCCACGGGGGGGGAGGGGGGGGGGGGGGGGTTCTCACCGGCACCACCCTGGTAGACCCGCGGAGTCCATGCACTCACTCAATTCATGATTTCGGAACTAACATCAGATATCGGACACTCACGTCACTCTCATTTAAAAAATGAGCCCAACTTATCACAGTGTTTCATCAAGTACCAACAACGTATCAACAGTATATCATGAGAGTGCATGCAATGCATGTATCGACATCAATAATCAGATCAATATCACAGGTACCAACATGGGTACGCCAACAACATATCGATGTCACAAGTACCAACATGGGTACGCCAATAATATCATGAAAGACTACACAAGTCATATAAAACTCCATCCTCGTATCAACGTCTACCCGTAAGATACTACAATATCACAATCAAGATGGAACAACATATCCCAATATCTACTCACAACACGTGGCATCAAGCCAACACAATCAAACAGTCAAGTCACGACACTATGGGGTGGCTAGCCCCAATCACGCAACAGGGTCCAACCTAAGACGATATCTAACTCAACTTCATACTTAAAGGTTTACATGCTTTCTCCGACAATATCAACTAAATATATGCTTCGCTACATGAAGTCTCACCAAGGGTAAGCCATAACCTACCCGGATTGCCGAACAAAAAACACCAACAATCACTCTATAGCCTTGCGCTTCCGCTGAGCCTCAAGATCAATGAAGTCTAGCATATTCGAAATCTACATTAGAAATCATAAAGAACGATACCTATATTGCTATCATTGAAATTAGGTCAAAACCAACCCTAGAATTTAGGGAAACGGGCCCCACAAGGGAAAAATGGTAAACTCGGAGGTAAAATATCAAATTAAACACTAGGTGATCAAAACCCATCAACTAATTGCTAAATTAACTCAAGATTCACCCAATTTAAAAATTCAAGTAAAACCCTCAATTTTGGGTATGAACCCTAACTCTTAGATTCAACGTTTCAACACTAATAAAGGAAAATATATGATTAATAACCTTAGATACATCATAATCTAGTATAAACTCAATCAATTTCATCATTTAAAAGCCTAAGTAAGATATTCATTAAATCCAGCTTTATCTTCCATTACTACGGGACTAATAAGTAAAGAGGAATTCTACAATCATTAGGAACAAGGAGTTAGTAAAGAGGTTAGCAAGACTTACCGCCAAGAGTTTTTCCCCAAAAATCTTCTAGAACAGTCCCCAAGAGCTCAATTTCGGAATAGTGATAAATGATAGGCTAAGGGCTCTTAATACACACTTAATGAAATAACAGGCCCGATATTGCCACGACAGTATCGGGGCCGCAACAGCGCCACAGCCCCAGCGTCCTCTAGGACCGTTGGGACGGTCTGGGCAGAATAGGCTTGGCCACAACAGCAGTCATCCCACCGCCACTGCGGTGCCGCTGGGACAGCACTGGTGTCGGATTGGCGGACACCAGGTACGAGAAATCCCATTACTCTTCTAAGTCTCAACCAAAATCCCGAACCACTCCCGAGGCCATCTGCTCACAAATCACATACACAGATCCACATAAAAACACGCTACAAACGTACTCGTGGCCTTAGAACTTCCAATGGAGGTCTCGTTGACTGAGTCAACTCCCGATACGTCATTTCCAACTTCCCAACCTAAGTCCCAAAATGCATCCAAGTGCATTGGGAATCGAACCAGATATACACACAAGTTCTAAATGACCATCTGGACCTCTCGGATCGACAGATTTTCGAAAAAGGTCCGTTTACCCAAAAGTCAATTTTGAGTCAACTCTTTTTCGCTTTAAGCCCAATTTTCATAAAAAAGTCACCTGAATCAAATCTAGACACCTCAAGAAGAGTGTCAATGGTCCCCTTGGGTCAAAAGTGAGTTAACCAGTCTCGAAAAGGGGTGAAAGTGCCGGAAAGACTATAACGACCAAACGGGTCGTTACAATTTCCTTTTTATATAATCCTCCTAACCTTCATGAAGAATCCTCAGTATATCTCTCAAGTCTTTAGCCGTAAAGTTGATCTCTTTACCCTTTATCACTCTCACAACCATATCATCATCTTCCAGTTGAAAGTTTTTGTAGAATTGACTGAATTCTTCCTTGTGGAACATAAGAGAAGAGCCAACTAACAACTCAGGCCGCTTTTGAACTTCAATTTGTTTTTCAGATCTACCATTCCATGTTCATTCAGTGCATCAGGATCAATCATTTTTCCTTTTAGGATTTCGTCACACTTGATTACAAATTTATGTTTTTTTTCTTTGGGATGGCCTTCATGGCAAATGAACTTGTATCCTTCAATCTTCCGAAAGAGATGGTCCTCTTCTCAGGTGTGGAAGCTTTTCACCAAATTGAAATTTTCGTTTCTTCTTTTGATTTGAGGCTTCTCTCTCAACCTCCTCCTCATCACTTACTCCAACTTCTTCTTTAGGCACATCCCTTATCATAATAGTAGAAGTTTTTGCTCTTCCTCTTTTCTTGCTTTCCTTAAGAGCCTGGTCAAGAGCTGCCTTGTCCTTGGGTCTTGTTCTTCTATCATTTGCATATCTTGGAGAACGTTAGAACTTAAATTAATAGGATTGGGATTTGACAAAATACCATCACAGCCTCTCTCCTTCAATGTTATACAAAGAGGATAATCTATGAATGAACTTTTACTTTTCAAATTCAAGTACCATCTCAATCTTTGATCGTTGTATATCTTTATGGGAGGATACTTATGCTTCACAAAATATTTAATTTCAATAGTATCCATGAAAGTATAAACCCCAACTTTGTCCATTATTTCAACAAGAATGGTATGAAAATCGTGATACACTTTTAACGTCACCCATCAACAACGAAATTGTTGAAGTTGTGTTCACTATCCCATTTACCGCCGTGTTAAATCAAGACTGAGATTTCATCTTCCATGACAGGAAATTAAAACAAGAGATGGGAGAGAGAGTATATACTTTAGTTCAGAATTGCTGTATTTGGTTTGTAGAGTGAAAGGAATATTTTGTTGAATATAGTATATGAGGATGTATATGGCATGGAAGATAAGAATTTTAGCTAAAATTAGGAACTAAAACATTTTGGGTGCCGTGATTACTTGCCATGGTTCACGCACGATTTCTTAGCTGTACATAAAACTGCTATGGCAGTAAATATTTTATTGCCATAATTGATATTCAATTAATCCTACCATGTATATATAATAATTCTTTAAAATCTGCCTACTTATGTTTTTTTGCCATATTTATTTGTGGGTTTGTAATTAAAACTAGCTTTTCTACTTTACTCTTTCTTAAACTCATGAGATCTCCAAAGCGTAGCATATATTAATTGCCGTTTCCAATAGTAATTGTTTTGGATCAAAAGATGCTAGATCTTTTCATTCACACAAATTCAGAAGAGTAAAAATGGTACCAACATTTTAGATTTCAAGAAAATTATCAAATGCAACATCTTTAAAATTAGTCTGATACAAGTATACTTCAAGTCCTAAATTTGAGTCGAAGACCCAAAAGGGTGTTCTAAACCCAACTCAAAACCAATTGCATTTTAGAAATCAGATCCTTCCCAGAGAGTTTTGGGCCGAGATGAGGCTTAAATCTCTTCGAAATCTCTTTTAACTAAATATTTTGGAGCTGTTTTGATTTGGACTGGAGTTTTGAATTAAAATAGATATCTTTTTAAAAGTAAAATTTACTTGGCATAGGTTCCATTATTACCTATTTATGGAACATAACTAAACTTTTCAATAATTATATTTAGTAGTTAAAATATAACATATTTACTTCACATAACTACCATATTTTTACCACTCATCTGATAACTTCCCACTCCCCTAAATTTAAGGAAAAAAAAACGTATCTCTCTCCTACCTCTTAAATACACGCCATTATTCACCATATCCATTACTTTCCTCCAATTTCAAATCAGTTTTACAATTCTTCAACTTCCTTTTTTATCTCTAATTAACTACTCATTAATTTCACTCACGTTTCAAATCTAATTCCCAAAATAAAGTAAGATTCTATACTGATTTTTATTTTTTCACCGTGTATTTAACCTATATTTTGGGTGTTTTTTTTTTCGTTTGAATCAGGAATGCAAGTCTAAGTAATTAACTATCAATGTTTGTTCTTGGTTGTTTTTTCTTAGATTCAATTGAAATGACTAAGAAAGCTTCTACTCCGATGAGAAATACAGGTATAGAACCCAAATGTGTGATTCCTAATTTTTCTTTGGGAATTTCTCAACATGAAACTGCCATTGCAGGCTCTTATGCTGAGAATCGTTCAAAAAGAATTTACGATCCTAGGCGTTCTAAGGAATATGTTGATTCGAAGAGTAACAACAAGAAAAAGTGAAAAAGGTTTCTCAAATGGAGAAACAAAAGAAGAGAAAGGCTGGTGACAATGTTGTTAATGTTAAGGGCAAAAAATTGCTAAAGCCAAACATAATATGGATGAGGATGATGATGAATATGTATATTTATGTTGTATTTTCAGTATATTTAGTTCTTTTTTTTTGTTCAGTTATTACAGATCTGTGAATTAACCAGATCTGTATTATATGTGCATTTTAAGTATATTTTCTGTTTTTTTTTTTTACACATGTTTCTTTAGTTATTTCGTGTTTATTGTTCTTCACCATAACTGTAATTTTTAAGATTTTTAAGTACATTTGTGTATATTTTGTTGACAGTTATTACAGTTCTGTAATTTACATATTCAGTCGATATATGTCATTATATTTTCAGTATATTCATATATATATTTATTGTTCACTTAAATTATATTTTTTCATTGTCAATCACTGTTTTGTTTTATATTTGTATAGATTTTTGGTTGATCTCTTTTTTACCATTTTGTGTTCACTGTTTTTTGTCAATCATACGTGTTTTTTGGCATATTGTTTCAGGTATCTAAATTTTTGGTTACCAAGCACCCTGCTGTGGCACCATCTATGTGTAGATACACAAATGTTAATGTAATGCAAGATATTAGAGGCAAACTAACAGATCCACAGATGGATATGTTTAGGAATTCTTGTTTTGGTAAATATCTTAGAATGCAACAATTGGATGTACAAGCACAGATTTTTCGGTGCTTTATGGTCAAAGAACTTAGGGGCAGTACATATAGGTGCTTTACATTTGAAATAAATGGTAAAGTTCTGCGTTTTGGCCTTAGAGAATTTGCACTGATCACTGGGCTAGATTGTGTATCTGATGAAAATGATTTTGTTTATGATAACTCAAAACCGAATAGGCTTATGGTTGAGTATTTTGGTAGAAATCAGGAGAACCAACTGCCAGTTAAAAGACACGAGCTTATTGAGTGTTTCAACAAGACTGTCTGGGATGATAAAGGGGATGACGCAGTCAAGATGGCAATATTGTATTTCATAAATACGTGGGTACATTGTGGTGAGCCAAACTCAACAAACATACCAAGGATCCATTTTGATGTTGTAGAGGACGGGAGATATAATGAGTATTCTTGGGGTAAAGATTCGTTTAGAGAGTTGGTTGTAAGCATCGGGCAGAAATATGCTGGTTTTAAGAAATATTATAGGATTCATGGTTTGCCACTTGCTATGCAAGTATGGTTGTATGAATGTTGCTCAAAAGTCCCATCCACCACTGCAGTTAAGACGGGGAATTTAATTCCTAGAATTTTGAACTGACAGACTACGGAAGGAAAACCAGAATTCAAGAGATTGATGGATGGCATGTTCAGAGACGACAAAAACCCGGTAAAACAGTTTTTTAACAGTTTTGTGTCCTTTACCATTTAACTGTTTTAATATGTTTGTTTTACATGGTATATTTTGATTACATTTTGTCTATATTTATGAAATAAGTCATTTGTGATCAATATGTTTTGACTATATTTTCCTCATATTTTTAGTATGTTACCAATGTAGATATATATGGTAATATAGTTTCTATATTTTGTTGTTCACAGTCCTGTAGATTTGAGGAAGTTGTTCCAACACCCCATGAGTTGGAAACTCTTAAATTGCCTCCTGTTGCACATGACATACCAGGCGTCAAACATGGAGTTGATGGTGTACAGGGTACTGATTTGGTAGACGATGATTACGATGATTTTAGTACCACACCACCGCATCTGTCCAGTGGCAAACAACAACAAAGGAGTGCCAATTCTGATTCCCCGCGAGGCAAGAAACGGACACAATTTCCAATTTCTGTTCCTCCTTCCAGAAAACAACCATCACGGAAGGAATCTGGGATAAAATGGACAAGGAAACCAGATGCACCTACAGGACCCCGAACAGATGAGTTTAATCTGATAAGGGAAGAGATTCGGATTTTCAAGAAAGAAGTAGGCGTTTTGTTTTCAATATGTTTTTTTTACTTCCTATTGCTTGTGTCAAGTAATTAACAATTCTAATTCTATTTTTTGTGTTTCAAAACTCTAGGTGTTTGACTACATGGATAAAAACTTCAAAAAGTTGTTAGATGCAATAAAGGGCAATCAAACACCAGATAAGGTAAAAATCAACTCTAAAAATGGAAATTATTTACTTTGTAAGTTATTTTGATATATTTATTGGAAGACTTTATATTTTCTTTTGGAAAATTTTAAAGGTCGGAGACACAATGTTGCAAGTTGACTTACATAATGATGGTGGGATTTCTCAAGGCAATCAAAGTGGCGGTGTAGTAAAGCTTTCAACCAAAGAGAATCAAGGTGGTGGTTCCACTTCCGCGCAGAGGAGTCATCTAGTGGTACTCATTTTTTCTTTCACTTTGCTATATTTGCAGTATATTTTTCAAAGTGAAAATATTGGAATTTTAGCTGTGTTTAGTATTACCTATAGTGTATTTACATATATAGTTTTCACATGGTGATTTGTTAGTAGTGTTCTTTTTGATGTATCTATTTGTGCTATTTTTGTTATGATTGTGTTTATATATAATAGTAGTGCTATATTTGTTTTGGATTGATATTTAATAGTAGTTTTTCATATATGTTGTGGCTATATTTTAATTGTATTTTGATTATTATGTTCAATGTTACTTATTCTGGTTTCTGTTTACTATATTTCAGGTATATCTACCATATATTTTGTCTATATTTATATGAAACTTTTAACTTTTATAGCAGTGCTATATATGTGTATATGTGTATCTGTTTTGCTGATGCATTTAAATTCATTTGAACCATGTTTTTATTGTTTTTGGTTGAGGGAGTTGGATTGTCAATTAATGATCTGGTTTCTGTTGTTGATGTGGATAAAGAAACCGGAGTTAAAAGTGATGTACAAACAGATGGAGTGCCCATAACACCAATCCATTTAAATTTTGATGTAAGTACTGAAATGTGGCTTTAAGTGCCAATCACATATCATTTTGATCAGCAATAATTGACAAACACCACTCGTTTTTGTCACGACCCAGCCCTGTGGGCCGTGACTAGTGTCCTATTTGGACACCCAAAATGACTTACGTACCAAATCGACATATCAAAGATTTATTCAGACTTAACATTCTTTATTTCAAACAGATACTAAGAACAATTGTCATCTTAAGCGGTTTCCCGTACAGAAATATCATATCAAATCCGGTAGGCTGGCGGAACACATCGCCCAGATTTACAAACATATACAAATATATGGGCCGTTTTGGCCATAACAGCAACCGGGACCGCTTAAGGCACAGATCATAAACAGAAACGAACAAACATGACCCATGACCCACACATATGATTACAGGCCTCTACAAAACATAACAGAAACATATGACGGGACAGGGCCCCGCCGTACCCAAACAGGCATACATATACAGAACGTGTATAACAGAAGATATGTACCAAAATATGAGCTCCGGATCAAAAAAGAGTACTCTAAGTGGCAGAATATGTATCCTATACTGGAGGATCACCAAAATGAATGTCTGTACCTGCGGGCATGAAACGCAGCCCCCGAAGAAAGGGGGTCAGTACGAAATATGTACTGAGTATGTAAAGCATGAGGTACAGTAATCCAAATCAGAACTGAAATAAAGAGTATGGAAAACGGTTACAGAACCAGTATATCAAACCTGTTTTAAAAAACATAAGTAATGCAAATAAAAATCATGCATAAGGCTTAGGAACGTGGTCGCCACTCCGACGCTGGCGCCACAACACATCATACTCCAGAAGGTTTCAAATCTCCGTACAATTCCCGAACATATCATATCACAACATCAAAACATATCATATGCCATATCACATCATAACGCCGTATATAAGCGGTACCCGGCCCTATGACGAGGAACTCGGGAACCGTAACACATCATACTGCCGAATATACATGGTGCGCACGATCACAAAATTGGCCTGGGATCCGGCGAACGATATCATAGTAGTAGGCACGAGCAGAGTAGTGCGGAAACCATATGCATAATAAAAAAATAAAAATAAATTCAAAACTTGAACAAATATATTTACTGCATCCGACGGCTCAGAAATCAGTTTCGGGTCAATCAGATTTAGTATACGAAAGTTATAAACTTTTGAAGTACAAAACTTTCTAAAAGCATTTCAGAAACTCTTTTCGGAATTTCAAGTGACATTCATATTAGGGGAACTTTCAACCATTACTGTGGAGCAAATCAAATGGAGCCTTTAAGATCATATGTATGTATCAAAATATATGTATCCAAAACTTTAGCCATATCAAATGTTTTTCGGACATCATTACGGATCACATAATCATACTAGGAAACTTGCGGATAACATTATGGATCAAATCAAATGGGGACTTTAAGACTATATTTTCATGTCGAAATATTCATCAAAGGCCTTAGTCTTCTCGTTTTTATTTCTTTCGAACAACATTCGGAACATAACAACTAGGATCTTTGAACATCATAAAATATGTATCTAGCCATATGGAATAGCTTATGGAAGTCAAAGATGTTAGCCATCCTAGTGGCTCTAAGAATAGAATTTTCTTTAGGAGCATACTTATACGTTATTTGTTCATTCCAAAAAGGTCATGCCAAAAGAAAGAAAGGTAGGCGTTACATACCTCAATCGCTCGCTAACCAAATCCCGACTCAAGTCTCGGGCTCTCCAATATCTACAATAATATTATCAATTACCAAATATTAGCTACAAGTACTTAGAAATCCAATTCTAACTGGTACTTGTCTACAGAAATTTCGGCAGCATTTCCCCTATATATTCGCCTATCCGAATTTCCAATTGCTCTCCTGTTGACACAGAAATACCAACAATAACATATGGACACAACCATATCTTCAATTCTTTTATTTCAACAAGAACAACAACATATCGAAACAACCCCCAACTATAACATAACAGTGCCCGAAATTCTAACGAGCACTTACAATACACCAAGCAGCCCATATGCACTTCTTATACCTTATTTCATGCAATCTTTTCAGCAAATTTCAGGGAAATACAACAACAGCCACACGACACCACATCATCTATTCATATGCAACTAAACCACATTATTATCTCTATAATCCTTACAACAACCCACAACAATTTTAACTCCAACTCTAACCTTTAAATTCCTTCATTCTCATCACATAATCTATGATTACAACAACCAAAATATTAATTCAAATCAGTCCATCAATTTCAATTAAAACAACCCCTAATCCATAAATCTCAACAAAACAACAAACGAGTTTATAATGCTGTTTTCTCCGTTCTAATTCGTTAAAACGCTAAATAAACACTTTAATAACCTAAAAGGAATCTTATAAATACCTTAGCAGCATCTCAACCACGAAAATTTCATTCCCCAAGACCAATATTTAGCTCAAATTGAAGGCAACGCAACGTACAACGCTTTTCTCTTCATGAGCTTCGGGATTCGGGGCTCGAATTTTGATCAAAATGGCTTCCTTAGCCTAGGAGCTCTCTCTCTCTCTCTCTCTCTCTCTCTCTCTCTCTAATGTTTTTGGAGGATCTTAGCTGAAAATGATCAGCCCTCAAATGAATTTGCTATATATATTAACGTTAATGGGCCTCATGGGCCGAAACATTAGTGTTTGGGTCGGGTCCAAACTTGCTGCCCTTCCATCCCAAATTTCATCATCCATATGTCCTTATCCAAATATCATTTTGACGAGCGGTTTGTTGCGTTGAAAACTAGACTCGATGAAATTAATTTTAGGCTTTTGAAACACCTTAAAACTCCTCATATACTAGGAGATATGCCTCCAACAATATGGGCTAAAAATCTGGTCCGAGATTTTTCTGAAGTTGTTCGGATTCATTTCGTTTAACTTCTAATCCTCTTCCGACCCTCATGTAACCTCTTATACATACATATAAATACTCATATACATACATAACAATCCATACACATCTCGAAGGGTCCGGAGAATCACAATAACCTTAAACGTAACTAGAGAACTTACGAAGCTTCGACGAAACTCCAATCGCAAAAATATATTCATATCTTTTATCCATCTTCTATATCATTACTAATAATCTCAAATACTTTAAAAGGGCACTCACATTACCTCATATACGCTCATAACGCGATTTGAAATCCTTTAGGTTACGATGTCACCTCGGGATACTTAAGGCAACCATATATATATAACGATATTCTTACTAACTCGATTAACTTTCCTTGAACTTTCTTAACTCATTCTTTCTTGTCTTAATTAAAATAGCATGGACTCTTACGGGGTGTAACCATTTTTTTGTTTTTTATTTCAGGAATCTCATCAAATCGACGATATGGAGAATGCTAATGCTGAATTTACCACATCAGAGAAAATGGTAGCGGACTTGCTAGTCATCTGTCATTTAGCATGTGTTATTCCTCTCGGTCCTCCTCCAGTACCACGCGATGATCAAACCGATTTATCAAGTTTAAGGACCCCTCAGAATCTGGACGATAACCCGGTAACGATATCTCAGTGGAAGATTCCCGATTCTCAGATACCAATCCAACTTGGAGTACAACCAGCAACCGGACAAAGTTCAACTAATGAAACTGAACAGCAAGTTGGAGTACAACCGATCGTTGGCCACAGTTCAAGTGATGAAACTGGACAACAAGTTCCTGTACAACCAAATGCGGGTCAAAGCTCAAGTGGTGAGACTGCACAACTTTCAAACACTGAAAAACAAATCATTGTCCATCCAGGTGCTGCCCGAGAAAGGAAACCAAGCAAATACAACCTGTCCCCTTATTATCCCAATTTTAGCTCAGCGAGTTCTTCTGCCAAAAATATCAGTCCTTGCATTTATCAGAAAAAACACCCATTTGTTGACCACCTTATAAATGCCCCGTTAGATACTTCGTTTCTTCAAGAATATCAAAAGTGGCTTGAGAAGGATCTGTTGAAATCGCACGACAAAAGGTACTTATTGTCACAACTTATTTTTTTAGTTTTCCAGAATTCAATTATCAATAGACTTAACGTATGTTCTTTCCATTGCTGATATACAGGAAGCCAAAGGAAAATCATTATAGAAAGAACAAGGAAGGACTGGATCCTGCGGATGCCGAACTTCGGTTGCATTTAGGCGTTACAGCCGTATCCGACAAAAACTGGTTCTACTTGTTATTTATGGATGGGCAACTTTGGACTGATGAGGTTTGATATCTTTCTACTTGTTATCTAAGTTTTTTATGTTTTATAATAGAATTACAATGTGATGTATCTAGAGTATATTTTTTTACTATATTTGACATATATATATATAGATCACAATTTTGTATTTACGTTAAGACTGTATTGTATTTTTAGAATATTCTCATCATTATATTTGCACTATATTTAATATAGAGACATTAATTTACTAGTTGAGCATAGTACTGACCAGGTATACATAATTGTATTTTTGTTATATTTAAGAGTATATTTCACTATATTTAATATATATACATCAATAGTTTTATTGAACATAGTATTGATTATAGTCACTGAATTGATGTTTTTACAGCATATTGATGTTATTTTCTACTACCTACGCAAGAAGGGGAAGTATCACAATAACAACAATTATAGATTCACCACTGCCAGCTATATTTTTCACACTTTAGTTGCTGAAATTTACAAATCTTGGGAAAACCCTGATTCATCCTTATGTGTCGCCAGTAAGGAAGATGAACTGTGTGAGTACATTAACGGGCATAGGCTGTTGGCTAGTACCATGGTATACTGTTGACAACGTACTAATTCCTGTCAACATAAAAGAGGAAAATCACTGGATTTTGGTTGTGATATCATTCACTGACAGATCTGCTCTCATCCAATGAAAAGATCATTCCTTTTTCTACAAAATTTATATGTTTGTTTTTTTCGTATATTTTCTTTTTACAAACAGGTGCATCTACGTATACAACTCATACCGAGCTGCAGGGCATGATGCTGTCGTTAGAGCCAGAGTGAAAATGTTGGCTACTCTTGTGACACACAGTCTACAAATGACTGATTTCTATGAGAAGAAGGCGGATATAGATTTTGCCACACATCCTTCTTACAGAAATAGAGAACAGACCAACAACTTTGACATTGTGAATGTAGACAATCTCCCGCAACAAGCTCCCTCTAGCATGTAAGAATCTCTTCCAATAAAAAACACAATAAATACATCTTTTTTTTCGCGGGTTTTGATAAGTAAATTTTTTGATCATTTTTGTTCAGGGATTGTGGTGTGTATGTGGCAGCCTTCGCTGAATACTTGAGCTCAAGTGAAGTCATCCCAACCGAATTCGATGCAAAGTTACTCCGTATGAGATACAACGCCCTTTTATGCGACTATGCATGGATAAGTCAAACAACAATGCATCAAGTGATAACGAGCAGCCTCCAAGACCAATTAGACTGGCAGTTGATTATGATGCAGTTGATAAAGAGGATCTTGATTAGGCCACCAATTCTTTTGTGTTTTTGATTTTCATGTTGAACAATAGCATAGTTTGTTGCGACTTTTGTTGCTGTTTTTTCATTTTGGGCATATCGTTTCATGTGCAGTAATGTTATTTAGGATGATTAATATTGAACACCACCTTATGGTTTTTATATTGTTGTTTCTTTCAAGTATGTTATTTTATCAATGCATAAATTCCATTTTCATTATCTGTGAAATGTATTCATTTAACAAAGTAGTATATCTAACCATTTAAATACAGTCGATATGTACAGAAAATATAACTCAAATATATTCCATAAGTCCATTTTTTAATGTACAGTGTGTTACAAAATTTAAATTTCATCTAAATACACTTCAAATATATGTAAAATATATATATCAAATATAGTTAACAGTAAACCAGAATAAGTATTATCTACCAGATCAGACAAAATGCAACTAAAATATAGCCAAAATATATACGAAATACAACTATTAAAGCATAAATCCAAAACAAAAGGTCAAATCAGTTAACATAGAGTAGACTTTCCAAATCCCATTTAACCACCAATATAGCATTACATTGAAAAACATCGGATGTTCAACCATCTGAAATACAATCATACTAGAATAATATGAATTCAAGATGAATTCATTTTTTATTTTTAACTGAAATTTAAAGTAGAATTGTCTTAACAAATAAAATCAAAATGGACTTATATATTCTTCTTATTGAGCGGCGGATTATCACACGAACGCCTGTTATGACCAAGACGTCCACATTTACCGCAGGAATTCCTGCGTTTACCAATCATCAACTCCTGTAATGGCTTGTCCCTCTTCTTTTTTGCCCTCCCAGGGGGTTTCTTATAGATCGGTGGCATAACAACTTCATCTGATATACTTTTAGGAACATTCCACTCGGTCTCATCGGGAAGAGGATCAACTGGCATATCATATGTGTTCACAACTGTTTCCATCTTGAATAAATCCGAACAATATGCATCAGCAGTCAAATTTTTATTCTTCAATACTGCCCATGCATGAGAACACGGTATCTCGTCCAGTTGGAACATCCTGCAGCTGCAAGTTTTCTTCTTCAAATCTATTATGAAACGTCTCGGTCCATCATTCACTGTGTAAACATATTCAGTTGACGCTTCAACCTGAGAACCATTTAACCAATAAACAAGCATTACCTGAGCAGTTTTACCATATTAGGAATATATATAAATATACATTAGATATAGTAAAAATATAGATTAAATTTTTGTGTTGAAAACAAAGATACCCTCATTCGTATTGATTTGTACTCGTTGATCGACAACATCTCTTGATACCGCCTCATCAGTGTTGTGAATGTGTAGGTACCATTTTTTCTATTTGTGCAATTCCATCTACCAAACATCTTCCTCACTTCTTCAAGGAAATAAAAAATATGTAACTCTCTTGCAGCAACCAGTTTTCCATTAATACATTCAGCTATATTCGAATTCATTGTCCATCCTCTGTTAACAGGTGAATAAAGCCTAGACCATTTATCTCTTCCAGCATCTTCTAGGTATCGTTTTACCCTAATATCAACATTCCCAATCTTCTCCATCAATTTATCGAACTCATCCTTGTTGTATGCCTTCGCTAGTGAATAAAATATAGGACTCAACACCTCACTGTTTGTTGTGTATTGCTTTGTCACATTTTTCCACAAATGCCATATACAAGCCAAATGAGGAACAGTAGGATACACCTTAGAAACTGCGTGTATTATGCTTTCATGTCTGTCGGACACGACACACATATTTTACCTAACACCATATGCTTGCTTGAACAGTTCAAAGAACCACGTCCGGGACTTATTATTCTCAGAATCTATCACACCATACGCTAGTGGTAGGATATTACCTACAAAAATCAGTATATATTTATAATATATTCAACACATATTTCAGCTGAATTTGATCTCACACTATATTTTTAGCAACATCATTTATAAAACAACAACATATATTTACCTCATATTTACAGTGTATTTCATCATATAATATTCACAAATTAACACCAGCAATATATCCAGAGTATGTTTTTAGCAGCTTTATTTTCAAATCAATAAGCATAATGTAGTATTTATAAAAAAAACATTCATAGAATAGAATTACACATACCTGCTCCATCCAAAGTACTTGCCGACACAAATGTACCATTATACGTTGATTTAAGGTGTGCACCATCCACTACAACTATTGGTCTACAACACTCGAATCCCTTTATGAATGCTTTGAGTGCTACAAACAAATACATAAACTCCTTTTCTGGTGATTTATGCATTTTAACGAGCGATCCAGGATACGTTTTATCAAGTATGTATATATATGCCGGCAACTTCTTGTATGAATCAGCTGGATCACCTCTGAAATCTTTTATAGCCTTCTCTCTAGCTCTCCATGCCATCATATAAGAAACATCTACACTTAATTCATTTTTAACATCATCTATTATATCCCCAGGTGTGACCTTCCTTTTATGGTTAGTTATTTTTCGCCTTGACAACCGCTTCTCTAATAAACCAACTTGTTGCTTGTCTTTGTGAATACACCTTGTCCTTCAACGGACATGTATGTTCGTCATCGAAAGCTCTAACCCTGAACATTTCAGAATCCCCAATTCTTGACGCTCTGAATTTCCATTTACATTCCGGCGACCAACATGCCAGAGTGTAGCTACATAATACAATGCAAATAGTACATATTGAATCAATTAAATACAGTATAAATATACAAAAATATATCAGAAATATATTGCATCAAACATTTTTAAAATTAACAGTGTGCTAAATAAGTTAACAAATCATCTCAATATAGTACAAATATAACAAAAATACATCTGCACTTTCTGTTACCAGAATACATTTAGAAAATCATACCTTATAGCATTCGATCTCTCTGTTTTAAAATTGAATCTTTCACGAATTGCGTATTTCGTCATCGCAATTTTCAAAGTTTCCTTATCTTGGTAAATTTGATCGACAAAAACTCCTTTCGCTTCCGGTTTCGAAATTACCAAATTGTTATCATTCCCAAACAAAACAACAGCCTTTCCTGTAGAATCAGAAACTTTCATACCATCCCGATTCTCGCTATATCCAATTTGCAGCACATCATCTCTAATAATACGATTACCAGTTGCACCATCTTCAACATCAAAATCATGAATACTAACGCACATTGATACATCCCCAAAACTCTATTTTCTCTCTCAAGCTCAACGTACACACGAACTCCTATATCATTGTGTATTTCAATTGGTTGAAAATCGCCTTCAACAGTATATTTTATTGAAATAGTTTTCCTAACAGTATCCAGGCCTAATTGATTTTTAATCGTACAAACTAACTCATCGTAATTGCAATTATCAATGAATACAACAACATCAATTTTGTAATTCACAAAATAGTTCTGATCGTTCCAAAAACCAGAATGACGGATCAACGCAGTTACGCTTGTCATTATCCTGTTGTTTTCGAATATAGCAATGTATTATATTCAATTTAGCTGAAACAATTTCAGAAAAGACGAACAAAAAAAAACGTTTGCAGTGAAAAAATCGTTACCTCATTTATGAACTCAACTTGATGAAATCAAATATATATTCGTCGTGATAATCAAGCTCTGTTCACTGGTTTGATATTGTTATTTCTAAAAGATTTTTGATGAACTAGTTTTTGAACCTTTTTATTTTTGGTTAAAATATGATTGTACTTTTTGAATTCATTTTTTTTTATTTGTTAGCTGTTTGAATGAGATATGGAATCAGATTTGGAATGGGAGGATATTTGCGTGAGTCAAGGAACAATAGAACTGATTATAATTTAAATTGGTACAGATTTTGTTTCCATAAATATAACACTTTCAGTTAGCCTCGCGTCTGTATTTCCGCTATATTTATACTATATTTTGGTATACCCGACTACTAGCTAAATATAGAATCATCTAGCTACGAATTGTAAATATAGAATATGTAGTTATAGGTTGTTAGAAGGAGCTAAAAGGTAGCTGTTTGTGAAAATTTTACTTTTTAAAATGGACAAAAGCCCACATTAAAAACAAAACAGATTGTCCTAAAAACCTTGGGGCGTGAGGCCATAACCTTGGATAACATGAAGATTCTTATATTTCGAAGTTATAAGTGAGTAGTTCATTAATTTAGAAGTTGAGTTAATTAATTTAATTCAAAGTTAAAATGATTACATGAAGAAATATTTGTAAAGAAACAACCATTTTGCATACATAACCAAATTACAGAATTAATTCATCAATTGAATTAAGGACATAATTGAGCACTAAATAAATTATTTCAAAGCTGGCCTCTTTTTCAAACTCCCTTTTGAAACAATTTCTTTCCGTTTTATGCACAAAATGTTTAAATTCACCAGTAAACCGCATTTGCGGATTTCTCGAGGTGCTTAACACCTTTCTGTAGAGATCACTTGAACCCTTACCATTTACTCTAATTTTCAAAAAGTTTTAAACATATTCTCAAAACGAGTTTCCTAATAAATAATTTGGTGGTGACTCTATTTCTACACAAATAGCCAAGTTATGAGACGCTTTTAACCAAGTATAAAGACTGAGCGTAACAATAGGTATTTAAAATTTTAAATTCAGATAAAGGGGGATAACATTTATTGTTCAAAGTTGGGGAAAATATTTAATTTTCGAAGAAAAGTTAGAGGAGGGGGGGGGGGGGGGGGGTGATTTTCATTCAAATAATATTATAAGACAAACGAAAGTAATATTATTTGGAAATTTTAACATTTTTTTAACTACAGAATGGTGGTATAGAATCTCCTCACCTTATGTGATGTCAAAACATTTTCACTTCACACACACAGATTTTCCTAACTTTATTTAATGAGGAAAACACATAAAACTCCTCATATCATTTCTTTTTGATGGGTTGTCAAGGATATTTTAGAAAAACTGATATTTTGCACGATCAAATATCAAACCTAAGTTATGCCTGATTTTTGCCGAGAGGATGGACCAGGTCATTTATCAGCTTCAAGTTCAGTTTGAGGAATAATAACAAACAGAAAAGTAACGACACAGTATTTTTATGTGGAAACCACCCAGCTCACAAGGGTGAAAAAATCACGACCTACACCTTCGGAGGATTTGTCCCAAACTACACTACAAATGTGAGCCGCAACAAATTCAGATTACAAAGCTTGCAATCTAGGAACTAACTTTAATTCCTATCTCAACAATCACCCTAGACTATTGAGCCCTCTCTGAGTTGCCCTCAACTTGGAGCTGAATTTGACAATTGTTTATACCTATTACAATGGTTCTAAAAACAATGGAAAGGTACAACTCAATAAAACATCCTAATAAAATACTTGACTTAAAGACTGTAAAGCATTACACAATGAAATAGGTTCTTCAATCAGGTCCTTCGTATCAGGCCGCACTTCAGTAGTCAATCAGAAGTCTCAATATTGTATTTGCTTATATGCTCAAATTCTGCTTTTCTTTCTATGTGAGTGCGTGAATTTCTTCTAATGAAGACTTGCTTATATATATATATATATATATATATATATATATATATAACTATTGGTGAGTAGAAATTAGGCTGAACATAAACATCTGCTTGATAAGGCCCACGAGGAGACATAGTGTTTGAGATGGAGGCAACCTCTTGCATAACACACATCTTGATATATGCATTGTAGGAGTCTGAAGTTGTAACGACCCGTTTGGTCCTTATTGCATTTTCGACACTTTTGACACTTTCTCGAGCTTGGTTAGCTCACTTTTGATCTGAGGGGACCGTTAACACACTTCCCGAGGTGTTCGGGGTTGATTTTGGTAATTTGTTTGGAAAGATTAGCTTTCAGCAAAAAAGAGTTGACTCAAAGTTGACTTTTGGGTAAACAGACTTTTTTCAGAAATCCGTCGATTCCGAGAGCTCCGGTTGGTCTTTTAGAACTTTTGTGTATATCTAGGTCAATTCCCAATGCGCTCGGTTGCATTTTGGGACTTGGGTTGAGAAGTTAGAATTAAGGTACCGGGGGTATACTCGGTCAACGAGACCTCCGTTGGGAATTCTGAGGCCACAAGTGCGTTCGTAACATGTTTTTATGTGTGTCTGTGTATGTCGTTTGTGAGCAGATGGCCTCAAGTATTAGTCGGGATTAAGGAATGAGATTGTGTTTATTTCGGGAAATTCTAGTGCTGGTGTTCGCCATGGCGGCACCCTTACCGTCCCAGCGTCACCGCCATAGTGGTGGGATGGGACGCCGAGGCGGCCATGTGTAATCTCTTTGCTATTTCATTATCCCTAATCATCTTAGAACCCCCTTTTCCTTGTTAGTTCATTAGTGATGGAAGATTAAAGTGGGTTAATGGATATTCTATCTAGGCTTCTAAATCATGAATTGTTGGTAGGGTTAGCTTCATTAAGTATTGAATTGATGATTAGAACCCTTATTTCATAACGTCTTCCTAATAAGAGGCTAGTTTGTGGATTTAGAAGTTAGGGATTATACCTAAATTTGGGGGTTTTGCCTAGAATTCGAAATTGAGTGAATTGTTGATTATTCTAGCTTTCTAATGATGGAAATTGATCGCCTAGAGTTTTAATTTCACGTTGGGACCTTTAGATCCCTAATTTCACCCTTCTAGTTTATAAATCTTATTCCATAGGTTGGGAATTTGGATCTTGATAGAAGTACGGTTGGTTTTCATGTTCTTCTTGATTCAAATTCCATGATTCGAATATGCTTATACTTGCTTGATCTCGAGGCTCAGCGGAAACGAAAGGCTAAGGAGTGATTGTCAGTGTTATTGATATTCGGCCTTCCAGGTAGGTTACGGTTTACCCTATGCGAGGCTTCGCTTAGCGAAACATATATTTAGACGATATTGTTGGAGAAAGCATGTAAACCTTCGAGTATGAAGTTGGATTGGATAGTGCCTTAGGTTGGGCCTTGTTATGCGATTGGGGCTAGCCATCTCGCTGTGTTGTGACTTGATTTGTTCTGTTGTTGTTGGCTTGATGCCACATGGTGATAGTAGATATTGGAGACTATTGTTATACCTTTTCATAATATTGTAGTATCTTACTTGTTGGTGTTTGATACGAGGATAGAGTTCCATATGTCTTGTGTAGCCTCTTCATGATATTGTAGTATTTTACTTATTGACGTTTGATACGAGAATAGTGTTCTACATGACTTGTGTAGCCTTTTCATGATATTGTTGGTGTACTCATACTTGGTACTTGTGATATCGATCTAACTGTGGATGATGAGATCGTGTTTACTGTTGAGTTGATATATATAAGTCTTGATAGGTCTTATAGTGTTGTGACTTCGATGGCATATTTGTTGGCACTTATTGCATTGATTTTGCATTTATGCATTCATACATGATGGAAATGATTTGGAACTGATTAATGAAAGTCTTTTGGTATACATAAGAGAAAATGTTTTAAATGCCTAATAGGAAATGGTTTTGGGAGATGTAATATTATATGATATGATTTGATAAATATCCTCTGTGGAAAAAGATTCGGGGACTCGTTACCGTTGGGCGAAGATCCTGAACGAGCGGTACATGGACTCCGCGGGTCTCCCATTGGTTGTGCTGATGAAAATCCTCCATGGGCAAAGATCCGGAATCTCGTTTGACCGTTGGGCAAAGATCCGAAATAAGTGGTACATGAACTTTGTAGGTCCCCCATGGGTTGTGCTACTGAGACATCCATGCTTTCGTCCGGAGTACATGTGTACACAGCATTGCATTGAATTCTCATATCACAGCATTGCATTGCATCCACAATTCATATATTGTTGCATTGCATTGCATTATGGCTTGTGTTGATGATCTAGTGATATACTTGTGTTGTTTGGATTCAGATTGACTATATTAAGACTTGGCACACTTGGATTTAAATCTTATAACCTAGGTGATGGCGTGTACTTGTTTCTGATTTGTGTTTGACTTAGAACTGTTGATTTATCTGCTTATCTTACTATATTGTCTGAATTATGTTAGCTAAACTTAGTCGGCCTATGATACCTACCAGTATTGTGGTTTTATACTGATCTGCACTTGCTGCATTCTTTTATGAATGCAGAATTCCAAGTTGGATCTACCTCAATTTCTCGTGATTGTTAGTCGCTCCGAGAGTTGCTTAGAGTCTACAAGGTGAGCACGAGACGTCCGCCGCCTTGAAGACCCTCCTTTATTATGTCTTATTTTCTATTTTGAGACATACTCAGACTTGATGTATTATTGATATTCTAGACTTATAGATTCAAGTTAGATGCTCTTGTATGGATTAGACCAGACTCTGGGGTGTGTTTTCTTATTTTCGTACTATTTCTATATTATTATCGTCAGACTTACATGATATTATATCGTTCGCTTATTTAATTATTTGTTCATGCTTTTACTATTGTTGGGATGAAGGTTCGCCTACCGGGGGTGGGAAAGGTAGGTGCCCGCACGACTTAGTTGAATTGGGTCATAATAAGTTGGTATTAGAGCCCTAAATGACTCGATCTATAATACAAGAGCATGTCTAGTAGAGTCTCGTGGATCCGTACGATGAGCTCCATACTTTTCTGCGAGAGGCTATAGGACATTTGGGAAACTTCACTTTCTTCAATCTCTCATGCGACTTCGTTCAAATTGGTATCTAGTCGATTCTAATTGGTGTCTGAACTTTCTTATCTCAATCACCCACGGAGGGTGGAAAATCGTCCTTAATTCTTACGTGAATGGTTGATCTATGACGTGTCGTGGCATTGTACGAGGTGTGTTATTCTGATTCGGACGCGTGATCCAGTTCAGTCACTAGTTATGGCTTGAGGTTTCGATTGTGTGGAGTCACGATTAGACTCGATTGTTGTGTGGAGTCGCGATTAGACTCGGTTGCTGTGTGGAGTTGCGATTAGACTCATTTATTATGAAATATCGTGAGAAATGGAAAGATAGTTCAGAGGGTTATATGATCTCTATGTTCCAATAGTGGGTTGCTCGATGATATGATCGGTTTGACGTTAGTTTTGTCAAGGCATAATGAGGGTGTGTGTGATCCTGGTGTACTAATGGCGGGTCGACGATTCAGCAACGGTATAGTATTAGACTTCAATTTATGGGCACAAGTGTAGGTTTGGTAATAACCATCGAATTGGGTAAACGCAATGTGACCACGTGTAATAAAGAAAATAAGTGAACAATAAGGACATGAAGGAGGAATTTTGTAGAAAGC
Organism: Lycium barbarum; assembly: GCF_019175385.1. Lineage (NCBI taxonomy): Eukaryota > Viridiplantae > Streptophyta > Magnoliopsida > Solanales > Solanaceae > Lycium > Lycium barbarum. Next base: position 84,310,130 of record NC_083345.1, read on the forward strand.
GCGTAGAGAAGTGAGACTTCATAGAATATCTTGGACATGAGTACTTTTTGAGAGATTGGGAAAGGAAAAATTAGTATCTGACATGGTTTTCAGGATAAGGTTGCGACTGGTGCTAAAGGTTATTCTTGATATAAGCTCATTGATGTTGAGGGACTACTCGATTATTAAGTGAATTCAATGGGCACATCGTTTGATCGGTAAAAAAAAATTGATTGCGTTGTAGGCTTCTGAGGAGTTAGTAAGCGACTGATAGAAATGACTTCGATTATGGGCATATGCGATGCGTTAATAACTTGAGGAGTTACTGGTTGTATCACCTATATTTGAGGAGAAATATGGATTTTGTTTGGTGGATTATTTGACTTGGGATGATTAGTTTAGAGGATCGAGTGGATTTGAGTGTTTGTTGGTCAGTAGTGATAAGATATTTAAAATGAAATATGGGAACTGAAGGATTACGATGAGGCATCTTGCTATCGGGTTCAGGGAATTAAGGTTCGTAAGACTTGAGATGAGGTTAATGGGTGTCTACGAGGTTAAGGGCAGAAAGGAAATCGTTGAAGCAAGAGTTAGTGATGTGGGAGCTTGGTTGCTATTGAGGAGTGTAGAGTGGGCTTAAGAGTTTATGGATGGGTTGTATGTTCAGTTATATCATAGACTAATAGACATTAGTGGCGGACTAAGGTTGAGAACCTTGTATTCATTGTGTAAAAAATTGGTTAGATCCCCCTACTAGTGGTGCTATTACTCAGCTTGGATGATTGAATAAAAAGGGATAGTCCGGCAAGCGGTCAGAGGTATTCAGATTCGATAATTGAGGTGATTCTTCCAGGACTAGTAACGTTAAGGATTTTAGTAAGGGATTAGTAAACCTGGATACTTGAAATGGTAGATCGATGATGGGTTAACTGAGTTAAGTTCGGGATAACATTTCGGAAACTGAGTAAGATAATTCGAGCCAGGACGATTCAGGGGAATACATGAGGATATTAGTGAGACTGTATGCGATACGCGAGATTTAGAGAGTGTTCCGCTTAGAGTGGTAAGCGTTAAGGGAACTATAACGGATAGAGTTGTGGCCTACTATTACCTTCAGATGTGATTCAGTCAGCGTACGAGCCTTATGGTTATTTGGTATTCGATGGAGTGAATTCGAGGATTGGTTACGATATTGATGATCGTGAAATGATTAGAAAATTGGGGATGGACGAGTCGAGAAAAGGTATAGATGATTGTGAATTGATAAGAAAAAGGTACATCTTGGGGATTTCTTGGTCAGTATGGATTGTGGTGTCGTCTTCTTGCATTTTCCAGTTGAGATGTATTTGTTGCTAGAGCTTAAGAAGCAAATCTATAGGGATGGACTGTGTGATATGACAGAGTTCCGTGAGGTTCGTGATCCGCAAATAGTGAGAAGCATATTTCAGTGAATCGACTTGTTGAGGTCTATAAAAAGTGGCTTGGTAGTACACCGTCGGATAAGTTTCGTGACCTTCTACAGTGCTTAGCATGCCTTAAGAGAGAAGATTAATGCAGTATGATTGCAAGTAATATTAACTGGACAGTTTGGGTAAACGCTTTTGGTTATTAAAGACTTGGGGGTAATTGCGTGAGATTTCGGGCGGCAGTGTAAGATGGGATACTTTCGGAGAATTTTCGAGCATATCAAGGTGATACTATGAGAGGTTCGATGGTTATATAATTACTATATAAGGCTTCAGGTTTGCGTTGAAAAGTTCGGGGTTGTATCGAATTTGCATATCGGGTAAAGGTTGAGAAACATACAGATTGAATCGTAATGTGTAGCTCTTCGGTGCTAAGTTGATAATTTGGATCGGACTCAACTTCTGGAGTCACAAATGATAGACTGAACTTGTTATGCGTGGTATGACTGTGGGTGGTTTCAAAATTCAGAGTCGGTTCTAATGACTATTGGTGATATTCGAGAGTTATGCATTCTTCAGGGTCAGCGTTGTTCAAGTTAAGCTTAAGGGTCTATGATTACACTTCTAGGAAGATATCCAAGGACTCGAACCTTTTCAGCTCAGATTTGAGGTATGACAGATTTGCCGAGCTTTGTCAGGGTTTTCTAGTGGATTTGATGATACTTTCTGAGGACAGTTACTTGGGAAGAAAAATGGTATACAATGAGCGTAGTACATATTTGAGAATGAACTATTGTGCGAGAGGTTTTCATAGTGATCAGTTTGGGTTCGACGGACTTTTCTTGGAGAGATCGCAGATGAATCAAGGATTCTTTTTGGAATTGAAGGTTTAAGAAGATTTGGAACTGAGCTGCCGGTAAGATCAATTTGATGGAATTGCGTAGAGATCGCAGATGAATCAAGGATTCTTTTTGGCGAGAGTAATTTATGGTTTTAGAATTTTTGTATGTGTGTTCATATGTTTCTAAGAAACCGTGGTGTGAGTAACGGCTTTAGAAGATATGGGAGAAGGAGTTAGCGGAATCAGAGTATTTTATCGGTTCAGAATGGGCTATGGTTTGTGACCATATTTCAGAGGATTGCATTGGTTTGGGAAGTGTTTGGGGGACCTATTGATCGTGTTCAGGGTTGCGATTTTATCCTGTTGGAGAATTCAAGTAAAAGCAATTGTTATTCGAGGGTCAGTTGTAAGGAAAATTTGAATGCGGAGATAAGAGAACTGGAGCTTGAGCTAAGTTAAAGAGTTGTGACTGGTAAAGTGAATGATCAAGTTTTTAATGTTACACCCGGTAAGGGTATCTTGCAAATTGGGAAGGAGGGAAAGTGAGCCCGAGGTGTATTAGCCGTTGAGACTACCCATTATTGGACCCTTGTTCTATGGGTTAGTTTTTCGCCAGATTTATTGTTGATTCCTCTCTTCCGTGTCGCTCGAGGACGAGCGATTGTTTAATTGGTATCTGATGTAACAACCGATTTGGTCGTTATTGCATTTCTGACACTTTTGACCCTTTTTCGAGATTGGTTAACTCACTTTTGACCCGAGGGGACCGTTGATATGCTTCCTGAGGTGTTCGGGGTTGATTCTGGTGACTTTTTGGGAAAGATTGGCTTCAAGCGAAAAAAGTCACTCAAAGTTGACTTTTGGGTAAACGGACCCTTTTCAGAAATTCATCGATTCCGAGAGGTCTGGATGGTCTTTTAGAACTTGTGTGTATATCTAGTTCGGTTCCCTATGGACTCGGTTGTATTTTGGGACTTGGGTTGGGAAGTTGGAATTGAGGTATTGGGGTTGACTCGGTCAACAAGACCTCCGTTAGGAATTTTGAGGCCACGAGTGTATTCGTAACGTGTTTTTATGTGTGTTTGTGTATGTGATTTTTGAGCAGATGGCCTCGGGTATTAGTCAGGATTTCAGAGTGAGATTGTGTTTATTTCGGGAAATTCTGGTGCTGGTGTCTGCTCTGACGACACCCTTACCGTCCCAGCGGCACCGCCATAGCGATGGGATGGGTCGCTGGGGCAGCCTTGTGTAAGTTTACCCGACCGTCTTGGTGGTCTGAGGGGCAATCAGGGCGGCACAGCCGCAGCGGTCCTGTCACAGCGGTCCTGCCGTCGCGATATCAGTATCGAGCTTGTTATATTCATTAAGTGTGTATTAAAAGCCCTTAGTCTTTCATTTATTACTATTCTGAAAATGGAGCTTTGGGGAGAAATTCTGGAGGATTCTTGGTGGTAAGTCCTTCTAATCTCTTTGCTATTTCATTATCCCTAATCATCTTAGAATTCCTTTTTCATTATTAGTTCATTAGTTATGGAAGATATAATGAATATTCTGTCTAGGCTTATAAATCATGAATTGTTGGTTGGGTTAGATTCATTAAGTATTGAATTGATGATTAGAACCCTTATTTCATAACTTCTTCCTAATTAGAGGCTAGTTTGTGGATTTAGAAGTTAGGGTTTATACCTAAGTTTTTTTTTTTTGGGGGGGGGGGGGGGTTGCCTAGAATCTGAAATTGAGTGAATTGTTGATTATTCTTCCTTACTAATGATGGAAATTGATCGCCTAGAGGTATAATTTCACGTCGGGACCTTTAGATCCCTAATTTCACCCTTCTAGTTCATAAACCCTATTCCATAGGTTGGGAATTTGGGTCTTGATAGAAGTACGGTTAGTTTTCATGTTCTTCTTGATTCTAATTCCATGATTCGAATATGCTTAGACTTTCTTGATCTTGAGGCTCGGTGGAAAGGAAAAGCTAAGGAGTGATTGTTGGTGTTATTATTATTCGGCCTTCCAGATAGGTTACGGTTTACCTTATGGTGAGACTTCGTTTAGCGAAACATATATTAAGAAGATATTGTCAGAGAAAGCATGTAAACTTTCGGGTATGAAGTTGGGTTGGATATTGTCTTAGGTTGGGCCCTGTTGTGTGATTGGGGCTAGTCGCCCTGTTGTGTTGTGACTTGATTTGTTCTGTTGTTGTTGGCTTGATGCCACGTGATGATAGTAGATATTGGAGACTATTGTTATACCTTTTCATAATGTTGTAGTATCTTACTTGTTGGTGTTTGATACGTGGATAGAGTTCCATATGGCTTGTGTAGCCTCTTCATGATATTGTAGTATCTTACTTGTTGATGTTTGATACGAGCATAGTGTTCTACATGACTTGTGTAGCCTTTTCATGATATTGTTGGCGTACCCATGCTTGGTACTTGTGATATCCGATCTAACTGTAGATGATGAAATCGTGTTTACTGTTGAGTTGATTTATATAAGTCTTGATAGGGGTTATAGTGTTGTAACTTCCATGGCATATTCGTTGGCATTTATTGCATTAGTTTAGCATTTATGCATTCATACATGATGGAAATGGTTTGGAACTAATTAATGAAAGACTTTTGGTATCTATAAGAAAAAATGTTTTAAATGCCCGATGGGAAATGGTTTCGGGTGATGTGATATTATATGATATGACTTGATAAAGATCCTCCGTGGGCAAAGATCCATAGACTCGTTACCGTTGGGCGAAGCTCCGGAACGAGTGGTACATGGAGTCCGCGGGTCCCCCATGGGTTATGCTGATGAAAATCCTCCGTGAGCAAAGATCTGGAGTCTCGTTTGACCGTTGGGCAAAGATCCCGTATTAGTGGTACATGGAGTTCGCGGGTCCTCCATGGCTTGTGCTACCCAGACGTTGATACTTGCGTCCGGAGTACATGTGTACACAGCATTGCAATGCACCGAGTATCACACAGCATTGCATTGCATCCACAATTCATACATAGTTGCATTGCATTGCATTATGGCTTGTGTTGATGAAACAGTGATATACTTGAGTTATTTGGATTCAGATTGACCATATTAAGACTTGGCACACTTAGGTTTAGATGTTATAACCTAGATGACGACATGTACTTGGTTTTTTATTTGTGTTTGACTTATACCTATTGATTTATCTACTTATCGTACTGTATTGTCTGGATTATGTTAGTTAAACTTAGTCGGCCCATGATACCTACTAGTACTGTGGTTTTGTACCGACCTACACTTGCTGCATTCTTTTATGTGTTACACCTCGAAAAAACTTCATGTCGTTGCACAGTGAATAGACTAACGTAGGGAAAGAAGTATAGGATGTTTCTATAAGTAAGAAGTAGTACTTAACGGTTCCCATTAAGATTCCAAAGACATTAAAGGCAAGGGAAGAAAGTTGGTTGAGAAAGGTGAAGTATACGTTGTGTTTCGGAAGAGTTTTATGACGTACGGAGCTAAGGTTGATCTAATAATGTCTTGAGGAAACGCTATGATGCTCCTTAAGTTGTTAATGAAGTGTTAAACAAGTGTTAAGGAGGTTCCATAAGGATTGAAGATCAAACGAGTCGACGAGGACAAGCTTCGGAGAACTGTGGATTGTGCGGCTCACTATACGGACTGTATAAAAGATACGGCCCGTATATATGACTGTATAACCTGCTCAGAATTGGGGTCTCCACTGGAACCAATGTACGGTCACAAAGATGGCCCATATAAATTATATGGACCATATGTGTGCCCGTATAACTTGATCGGTACAGATTTTTAAGTTGATATAAGGGACCCCAAGTTCATTTATTTCATTTCACTTTTTCTCTCCACACCTCAAGAAACCCCTAGAACTCTCTCCACACTCCATCTACAAGAATCCAAGAGAAATTAAGGATCAACTTCATCAAACTAAGGAAATCAAGTGCAAGAAGCTCACTAGGGTTCATACAAGTCAAGAAATCTTCTTGGATTGAAGCTAGGGTTTTTCTCAAGAGAAGTATTTTCATCCAAAGGTCATTCTCATACTATCAAAGGTAAGTTTTATGATCAATTAATGTTATTTAGGGTATTGAGAGGTTGAAAGACTTAGATTATGGAAGAAAATAGAAGATGAGTTACAAAAATGAGAATAGTGATATTTTGAGTAGTAGCTTCATATGAATCATGATTCTTGATATGTTGTGATTATAATTAGGTTATAAATGATATTAAGAACATGGGAGAAACATTATATGAGGATGAATGTAATGTTGTATTATGACCATGGTTATGGATGATTTGAAATGGAATTGGGAGATTTGAATAATGTGAGGTGAATGAAGATTGTTGATTATGATATGATGAATGTTATTATTGACGTTTGGGATTTGATATGTGATATGGAGAAAGTTGTATAAACAAAGGAGATGCTGCCTAATTTTCTCTAGCTTTAGTTTAAGCATGCTCATGTTATCGATTATCTAATATTAGTACGAACTCTCTTGAAGGTAGAGACGTGAATATTGGACGAGAACGTTCAAGTGATAAAATAGCTACACGAAAAGGTATGTAAGGCTAGTCCCTTCATTCCTAAGGCATGATTCCTATGATATCATTTTCCTTATTCTCCATGACCTTCTTACTTTCCGGAAAAATATGAGTCAATGTTTATGAAGAGCTTTTTAAGAGATAAAGTTTATATTATGTTATGAATCCAATAATGGTAACGATGAGTCTAAGCCCAAAGATCCTAACGCTTACGATATGATATCTTGACGAGGCTAATGACCCTGATATAATTATTTAATGTTATTCACCGTTGCTAGACCCGCCTTATAATGTTAGTTCCTTCAAGGTGAGGTATGATGGTTATGATTACTCCATAATGGAATCGGGGGTTCTCGACCTTACGTCACCCCGATATGGTTATAGATTATATTTGGATTCTAATGTCTGCTTTATGATAAGTTTATGATGAGTATATGATAATACGATCCCACCGTGCCTAGATGGCCGGGTTCAAGTGACAAGGCAACTAGTACTCGAGCCCGGGATTTTACGAGTTTAAGCCCTCCAGATTTTTTCCGGTCAAAACCGGATGAAGACCCGCAAGGTATTATTGATGAGATGTTGAGAACATTGAAAATTATCCATGCCTCCGAAACTAAATCGGTGGAGTTGGAATCTTATAGAATCCGGGATGTGGCGGTTCTTTGGTACAATAACTGGATATCTTCAAGGAAGGAAAATGCACCTCCCCCGGTTTGGCAAGAATTTGTAGATGCTTTCCTTCGTCACTATTTGTCACCCGAGGTCCGTCAAGCTAGAGCGGATAGATTCTTAAATTTGAAGCAGGGGAATATGAGTGCCCGGGAGTATAGCCTTCACTTTAATTCATTGGCTAGATATGCTCCGACCATGGTGGCCGACATGGGAGATAGAGTGCATAGGTTTGTGAGTGGCTTGGGGCCACATTTGTTTAAGGATTGCTTGACAACTTTGTTGCAAGAAGGGATGGACATTTCCCGTATTCAGGCCCACGCCCAGAATTTAGAAGAGCAGCAACATCCGCAAAGGGGTGAGCGCGATATTGACAGAGGGCAGAGTAAGAGGGCCAGATCTATGGGTGCCTGTAGCGACTATAGAGGGGGATCGAGGCAGTTACATTTTAGATAGTCAAGCCAGCCAGCGACTAGTGAACCTCCCCGGTTTTCAGGAAGGAAATTTGATCGCTCCATTTATTCAGGACAGGGTCAGAGCTCGAGAGCTTCAAGTTCCCAGTTTAGAAACGGTTATAGTCAGAGGAGATCACCGGTCCCGCGATGTAGTCAGTACAGAAAGTTACATTCTGGCTTGTATCGTCAAGGCTCGATGCTTGTTATCTTTGTGGACATACTAGGCACTTGATGCGTGATTGTCCCTCGAGGTACGGTAGAGGTGGGTTCAACCCACAGGATCAACAGCTGGTTCTTCTCCATCTGTGCGCCTGATAGGGCAGACTCCCAGACTCCAGCAGATCGAGGTAGAGGCAGAGGGGGAGCGTCCAGTTCAGGTGGTACCCAGCCCCGTATCTGTGCTCTAGCCGGACGACAAGATCTTGAGTCCTCCCCGGATATGGTTAGAGGTATACTATCTATATTCTCTCATGAGGTTTATGCATTGATAGATCCGGGTTCCACATTGTCTTATATTACTCCTTATATTGCTGGTCGTATTGGGGTGCAACCTGAGCCAATTAAACCTTTTGAGGTATCTACTCCGGTTGGTGATCTCGTAATAGCTAAACAAGTGTACAAAGATTGTACAATTGTCATATGTGATCGTCAGACTAAGGTTGATCTAGTTGAGCTGGAAATGTTAGATTTTGATGTGATTATGGGTATGGATTGGTTGGCCTCTTGTTATGCTAATGTCGATTGTAGAATGAAAGTGGTTCGATTGCAATTTTCGGGAGGACCCGTGCTTGAATGGAAAGGTAATACAGCGTCTCCCCGAGGTAGGTTTATTTCCTACCTTAAGGCAAGGAAGATGATAGCTAAAGGCTACATTTATCACTTAGTCCGGGATCATGACACAGAAACAAAGCCACCAACTTTTCAATCTGTCCCGGTAGTGAACGAATTTCTGGATGTATTTCCAGATGAACTCCTAGGTCTTCCTCCGGAAAGAGAGATTGATTTTGCTATTGATGTATTACCGGATACTAAACCTATATCTATTCCTCCTTACCGAATGGCTCCTGTAGAACTGAAAGAGCTAAAGGCACAATTGAAAGATTTGCTTAAGAAATGATTTATTAGGCCCAGGTCATCACCGTGGGAAGTGCCTGTCCTATTTGTGAAAAAGAAAGATGTTTCCCTACGGATGTGCATCGACTATCGGCAGCTGGACAAGGTGACGATAAAGAATAAATATCCTCTCTCGAGAATCGATGATTTGTTTGATCAATTACACGGCGCCAAGTGGTTTTCCAAAATAGACCTGAGGTTAGGCTATCATCAAGTGAGAGTTAGAGAAGAATATATTCTTAAAGCAGCTTTCAGAATGAGATATGGCCACTATGAATTTCGGGTAATGTCATTTGGGTTAACTAATGCTCCGGCGGTGTTTATGAATTTGATGAATAATATGTTCAGGCCTCTCTTAGATCTATTCGCGATTTTGTTCATTGATGATATCCTTGTATACTCTCGGACAGAATCCGAGCATGCAGACCATTTACGCATTGTCCTTGGGATTCTTCGTACTCGTGAATTGTATGCAAAATTTTCAAAATGCGAATTTTTGTTGAATTCTGTGACTTTTCTAGGCCATATTATTTCAGCTGAAGGCATTCGAGTGGATACTCAGAAAATTGAGGCTGTGAAGACTTGGCCAAGGCCTACAACACCTACAGAAGTCCGTAATTTTCTGGGATTGATAGGTTATTATAAAAGATTTGTGGAAGGGCTTTCCTCTATATCAGCACCATTGACAAAGCTAACTCAAAAGTCAACGAGATTCCAATGGACTAATGCTTGTGAACACAATTTCTAAGAATTGAAGGATAAATTATCTTCGGCCCCAGTCCTGACACTTGCAGAAGGTCCAGATGGTTATGTTGTATATAGTGATACCTCTGGTGTTGTGTTAGGATGTGTGATGAGGCATCACGGCAGCGTCATTGCCTATGCTTCAAGGCAGTTGCGGAAACATGAGAAGAATTATCCGAACCATGACATTGAATTAGCTGCGGTTATTCATGCATTAAAAATGTGGAGACACTATTTGTACGGCGTACATGCTGATATCTATACAGATCACAAGAGTCTCCAAATATATTTTCAAGTAAAAGGAGTTAAATCTACGGCAGAGGCGGTGGTTAGAGCTACTGAAAGATTATGATTTGAGTATTTTGTACCACCCCGGAAAAGCGAATGTAGTAGCTGATGCGCTTAGCCGCAATTCAATGGGTAGCTTATGTGAGATTCCTCCAGAGAAGAAAGAATTAATTCGTGAGCTCCACGAGCTAGCCAGCCTTGGAGTTCGCCTAATTGATTCAGGCAATGCAGGAATTGGTATTCACAACCTAACTATTTCATCCCTATATATGGAGGTGAAAAAGCGTCAATATGAAGATCCTTACGTGAATCATTATAGAGATACATCCCATGATAAAGAGAAGTCGCCATTCGAGATTTCTGCAGATGGAGCTCTTAAATACTGAGACAAACTATGTGTTCCAAACGTTGCAGAACTACGTCGTTAGATTCTAGAAGAAGCTCATTTCTCTCGATATTCTATTCACCCAGGAGCGACAAAGATGTATCACGATCTTAAGCTAATGTATTGGTGGGATGGAATGAAGAAGAGCATAGCAGAATTTATAGCTCAATGTCCAAATTGCCAATAAATGATGAGTGAACATCAAAAGCCAGGAGGACTATTGCAAGTAATGGAGATTCCAGCTTAGAAGTAGGAAGTGATTAACATGGATTTCATTGTAGGGTTACCTCGTTCCCGAAGCAAATGTGACTCCATATGGATGATTGGGGACAGACTCACAAAAGCAGCGCATTTTCTTCCAGTCAAAACTACATACTCAGCAGAAGACTATGCAAGGTTGTATCTTAAGTAGATTGTGAGACTTTATGGTGTCCCAATATCTATTATTACGGATAGAGGAGCCCAATTTACAGAAAATTTTTGGAATTCATTACAAGAAGGTTTGGGTACTCAGGTAAGGCTTATCACAGCGTTTCATCCACAAACTGACGGGCAAGACGAACGTACTATTCAGACCTTGGAAGATATGTTACAGGCATGTATGCTAGATTTCGGTGGTAGTTGGGATGACCACTTACCTCTCATTGAGTTCGCATACAACAACATCTATCATTCCAGTATTCAGATGGCCCCGTATGAAGCTTTGTGTGGAAGAAAGTGTAGATCCCCAATTGGGTGTTTCGAAGTAGGAGAGGTACAACTCATAGGCCCTGAGTTGATTCAACAAGCAGTGGAAAAGGTCAAGGTTATCCGAGATCGATTAGTGACAGCCCAAAGTCGCCAGAAATCTTATGCAGACAACCGTCCGCGAGACTTAGAATTCCAAGTTGATTATTGGGTATTCTTAAGGGTATCATTGATGAAAGGTGTGATGAGATTGAGTCCTCGATACATTGAACCTTATAAGATTGTCCGCAGGATAGGCCAAGTAGCATATGAATTGGACTTACCCTCAGAACTTGAGTCAGTCCATCCCGTCTTTCATGTGTCAATGCTCCATAAATGTGTTGGAGATCCTACTAGAATTGTGCCGGTAGTGGATGTTCAGGTCACAGAAAAATTGGCTTATAAAGAGGTACCTATTGCTATATTAGATAGGCAAGTACGGAGACTTAGAAATAAAGAAGTATCTTCAGTCAAAGTTTTGTGACGAAACAATAACCGAGAAGAAATGACTTGGGAAAAGGAAGAAAACATGAAGTCCAAATACCCACACTTGTTTCCACCCCCGGAAGAGAATCAAGATGAGACATTAACATTATGAGGTATGTATGCTTTCTTTTCAAGCTTTTGGTCGTGTGTGGCCATAAATATTTGCTATTGAATTGTAGCCCTGTGAGGCAATGTTATTATGGGTTGTTGTGACAGGATTGTAGTGTTATATTACAGGGGAAACTCTAGCGAAATTTTTGTAGAATTCCCGAGAACTCAACATTCAAGGACGAATGTTTTTAAAGGGGGGAAGGATGTTACACCTTGGAAAAACTTCATGTCATTGCACAGTGAATAGACTAACGCAGGGAAAGAAATATAGGATGTTTCTATAAGTAAGAAGTAGTACTTAACGGTTCCCATTAAGATTCCAAATACGTTTGAGGCAAGGGAAGAAAGTTGGTTGAGAAAGGTGAAGTATACGTTGTGTTTTGGAAGATTTTTATAACGTACCGAGCTAAGGTTGATCTAATAATGTCTTGAGGAAAAGCTATGATGCTCCTTAAGTTGTTAATGAAGTGTTAAACAATTGTTTAGAGGTTCCGTACGGATTGGAGACCAAACGAGTCGATGAGGACAAGCTTCGGAGAACTGTGGATTGTACGGTTCACTATACAGACCATATAAAAGATACGGCCCGTATATATGACCGTATAACCTGCCCAGAATTGGGGTATCCACTGGAACCAATGTACGGTCACACATACGGCCCATATAAATTATACGGACCGTATGTGTGTCTGTATAACTTGATCGGGACAGATTTTTAAGTTGATATAAGGGACCCCAAGTTCATTTATTTCATTTCATTTTTTTCTCTCCACACCTCAAGAAACCTCTAGAACTCTCTCCACACTCCATCTACAAGAATCCAAGAGAAATTAAGGGCCAACTTTATCAAACCAAGGAAATCAAGTGCAAGAAGCTCACTAGGGTTCATATAAGTCAATAAATCTTCTTGGATTGAAGCTTGGGTTTTTCTCAAAAGAAGTATTTTCATCCAAAGGTCATTATCATACTATATAAGGTAAGTTTTATGGTCAATTCATGTTATTTAGGGTATTGAGAGGTTGAAAGACTTAGATTATGGAAGAAAATAGAAGATGGGTTACAAAAATGAGAAAAGTGATATTTTGAGTAGTAGCTTCATATGAATCGTGATTCTTGATATGTTGTGGTTATAATTAGGTTATAAATGATATTAATAACGTGGGAGAAACATTATATGAGGATGAATGTAATGTTGTATTACGACCATGGTTATGGATGATTTGAAATGGAATTGGGAGATTTGACTAATGTGAGGTGAATGAAGATTGTTGATTATTTTACGATGAATGTTATTATTGACATTTGGGAGTTGATATGTGATATGGAGAAAGTTGTATAAACAAAGGAGATGCTACCCAATTTTCTCTAGCTTTAGTTTACGCATGCTCATGTTATCGATTATCTAATATTAGTACGAACTCTCTTGAAGGTAGAGACGTGAATATTGGATGAGAACGTTCAAGTGATAAAGTAGGTACACGAAAAGGTATGTAAGGCTAGTCCCTTCATTCCTAAGGCATGATTCCTATGATATCATTTTCCTTATTCTCCATGACCTTCTTACTTTCCGAAAAAATATAAGTCAACGTTTATGAAGAGCATTTTAAGAGATAAAGTTTATATTATGTTATGAATCCAATAATGGTAACGATGAGTCTAAGACCAAAGATCCTAAAGCTTACGATATGATATCTTGACGAGGCTAATGACCCTTATACGATTCTTTAATGTTATTCACCGTTGCTAGACCCGCCCTATAATGTTAGTTCCTTCAAGGTAAGGTATGATGGTTATGATTACTCCATAATGGAATCGGGGGTTCTCGACCTTACGTCACCCCTATATGGTTATAGATTATCTTTGGATTCTAATGTCTGCTTTACGATAAGTTTATGATGAGTATATGATAATGCGATCCCACCGTGCCTAGATGGCCGGGCATGACACCGCAACGGCAGGCGGCTTGATATTACACCGAGCGTAGATGGCCAGGCATGACACCATGAATTCGGGCTGCGTATTATTACACCGTGCCTAGAGGGCCGGACATGACACCACTAGTGGGCGGCGTGAGATAGTTACCTGGACACGGGCTAACGGTGATGGTATATATATAATATGCATACATGTTTTTTCCTTTGAAGGTCAAGTAGGTTATATCTTCAGCTCATATTCCATTGTTTCTTTATTGTGTTATTATTATTCATGCCTTACATACTCAGTACAATGTTCGTACTGAAGTCTTTTCTTTTTGGTCGTTGTGTTCATGCCCACAGGTAGACTGGGAGACGACGCAGATCCATAGGAGCTTATCAGCGGACTTACAGGAGCAATCCATTATTCTGGAGGTGCTACTTATGATCATGTTCTTTGTGTATATATATATATATATATATATATATATATATATATATATATATATATATATATTTTAGGCACGACGGGGTCCTGTCCAGTCCTTATGTCTAGTACTCTAGTAGAGGCTCCTAGATACGTATGTGTGGGTTGTTGGTGTCCCACAATGATCACATTGTACTTTTGTATATCATTTTTGTAGCCGTGAGGGATTATGTATATAGATATTGGTTACTTGGAGATTATATAAGTTCAAGTTGAGTATGATGATTGGCTTAATGAGAGGTGCTCGATAGCGAGCTCCGGCTACCCGTCATGGCCTTTAGTCAGGTCGTGACATTATGAATGCAGAATTCCAGGTTGGATCTACCTCCATTTCTCATGGCTGATAGTCGCTCGGAGAGTTGCTTAGAGTCTACAGGGTGAGCACGAGACATCTGCCGCCTTGAAGTCTCTTCTTTATTTATGTCTTATTTTCTATTCCAAGACATACTCAGACTTGATGTATTATTGATATTCCAGACTTGTAGATTCAAGTTAGATGCTCTTGTATGGATTAGACTAGACTCTGGGGTGTATTTTCTTATTTCCGCACTATTTCTATGTTATTATCGTCAGACTTAAGTGATTTTATATATCTTCTGCTTATTTAATTATTTGTTCAAGCTTTTACTGTTGTTGGGATGAGGGTTCGCCTACAGAGGTGGGAAATGTAGGTGCCCGCGCAACTTAGTTGAATTGGGTCGGGACAGACGTATATCTCAGATAACTCTTTTAAGGAATCTTATATCCTATTTTTGTATCTCGAGATCTTTTAATCCAAGAGTTCTACTTGCATCTGGACTCTGAGATGCAACATGTCCATTGACTTAGTTCATATACTTTGTCAATTACCAAAATATACAAGGTCCAACAAATTCCCCCTTTTTGATGATGACAAATCCATGTTCCTTGGGCCTTATGTGTAACTTGTTCCAATAATTTCACAGTATAGAAAATACCACATGGACCACTAACATGAACCAGATTAGTTATATTGGGTTATAAGCATTACACAATACACATTTTCTCCCTTTTGTCATCATTAAAAAATTGCTTCATTATAAGAAAGGATCAACTGAATGGCTGTTAATTGAATACTCATGGCCGCTGGGGCTATCACATATACATGAATAATAGAAACAAAAACTCAATTATATATCTGGGTCATTTTCCTCAAGTAAAACATACACAACTATATATAAGAGAATCAAATAGTTTCCATTGAAATAAGAGGGTGTAGTACCACACAATTATTTTTAAAAATACAAACCAAGCCTTTCAACAAAAACTTTCAACAAAAAGGACGAGGATAGGACATGACTTAACAAAGCAAGAACAAAGGGTTGAAGGAAGAAAGGCTAGTAACGCGAAACTAGGATGAGGGCTCTAGCTCCAGCTTTGCATAATTTGTTATGTTTCACTTCTTCCTCAGCCTTCCTTTTTCTACTCCTAGTAGTAGGAGTTCCAATCTGAACTGAGGGCTGCCCTCCCAACACCTTCCTCAGTGATTTCATTATTATGCCTTGGAGCAGCCATTTTTGGAATAGGTTGGATGTAACAGTTCACTTTTACGCGAGGCATAAAAGCTACTTCATAATTGTGGAATCTTTTTGAATTTAATATTTTTTAGAGCCGTCACCTAATTTATTTATGGAAATTAGGAAAACCAATTTTTAAGGTCATTTAAGAAAACCTTTGTAGTACCAGAGTTCGAGAAAGGGTTCAGGTGATTCCCCGGGGAAGGTGTTAGGCACCCTGGTATTAAGAATCCGCAGAATGCAGTTGACCTTCGGGTTTTAAAAGTGTGGCTTTAGTAAATATGAAATGACCTGCTTGGTCATTATAACCATTTTCTACTCTTCTCCAGAAAGTACCCTTCTCGAAATTTATTTTTTCATGTTATATGATTTTCGAGGATGGGTTGCGTGGTTCCCCAGGATTTTAGGGTCTTTTAAGTCATTTATGCTAGTAAGGTTTGACCATTAGGCAACTTTTGAGAGTTGGTGAGAATTTTTACCTTCTACTATAGATGTGCCACATTTGTAAACCTTGGGCAGCATTGGCGAGCCTGCATCCACGGGTTTTCTTTCGCCTCTGTGGAATCCTGACTGGATAAGTGAGTTTGCATCTGCAAAATATTTTCCATCGATACAGCGTCGCGTCAGTGACCAAATCTCTTGTCTGTGCAAATCGCTGGGCGGACCTAGCATTAAACTCCTCAGTTCGGGATTCACCCTTAATTTTCACCCACCCAAAGTTCTAAAGCCATTTTTGGAGAATATTTCAAAGAAGCTATTTATGAGCTAAATCCTAACCCTCATTTCATTATCTTCTGTTAAATATTTACACTAGTTTGGTAGTATTTCATGCTTGGGTGTTGGAATTTGGGAAGGCTTTTATGATTTGAAAAACCCTAGGTACACAAATGATTT
Organism: Lycium barbarum; assembly: GCF_019175385.1. NCBI lineage: Eukaryota > Viridiplantae > Streptophyta > Magnoliopsida > Solanales > Solanaceae > Lycium > Lycium barbarum. Next base: position 84,326,722 of record NC_083345.1, read on the forward strand.
TTCTTAACTAAATCTTGGGTGGTTTCAAAGGATTGTCGTAGTTATTAGTGTGGGAAAACCATTTCCAACTAAAATTTCAACTTCCAAACTTGATGTCTTAATGGGTTGATTTGGGATTTGCCCATTTTGGGAGGTGGGGGGAAGTAATGATTTCTAAAACTCTTGTATGATTAAAAGGGGGTGGGTAACTAAGATTTCAACCTTGTAGGATATGGGTAGGATGTAGTTAACTTAAAGTTTTGATTTTTCCCTTGAGGGCACGGTGTCACTTTTGGGGTAGTGTTTCGGGTTCTACTTAGAAGTGTGGTTCTTAGGGTATTCATTGATTCGTTGTTAATATAGTTCATATTTGGTAGACCTTCATCTTGGTATTTGGAAGCACCTTGGAAGAAAAAGGCTCAGATTAGTTGTTCGTGGCTCTTGTCGGCCTGGAGAAGGTTACAGTTTACTATGTTAGACTCAGATTAGGGACACATATGTAGATAGTAGTAATTGACGGGAAAAGCATGATAGGCCCTCGGGCATGGCGTGGAGGAGAATTTCAATTAGGTTGGTTCTGTCAGCTGATATGTGGGTTTGCCGCCATGTGTGTTATTACTTTATGACTAGTTTGTCTTGTTAGATGCCTGAACCCTCTCCCATAGATCTTAATAGTAATGAAGGATGTAGTGATGACCTGATTGTTGCTGGCTTCATTACTTGATTTGTTGATTTTCTAATTTTTGATGTGTGCAATATTGAGCTCATCTCTATCTCCTGATATCTTACTTATCATCTAGAAACTAAGAATACTGTAATGGAGTAAGTTGTGATATGCAAGTTTATGGAATGTAACTGTTGTTTTTCAATATGATTAGTTGTTGAGGTTGATCTCATGCATGGTATGCATTCATTATTATATATGTTGACTGATATGGATTGTTCCTAGAAATGATGATAAGTGAGAAAGTGTAGCCTCCGAGGTATTTTTCGGAGAGCGTAAAAGAGAGATGAGAGTCTGTTATCCAAGGTCTTTACCGGAGCAGAATATGTGCACATGATCTGAGGTCATTTATCTGAGCGAGAGAGTGCTTGTGCCCGAGGTCATTTTTCAGGATGAGGGGTATATGGACTTCGCGGGTCTCCCCTGGTTCATAACTATGAGGCATTGCCCTTAGCATGTGTGTACGTTACAGAGATGAGGCCTGGGGGACATTACATAGCACTCGCATAGCATTGCATTGCATTCCATTTGTATTGTACTTCATATCATTGCATAGTACATTATTTCATCGAATTCCTTATGGGTGATTTACTTGAGTTGTTGTTGTTGTTTTTAAGTTATTACTTAGAAACTTGACAGACTTGTGGACTAGGAGCTTTCACCTAGGCTATGATCGGAGATTATTGATATGTATTGTGATTATTACTACTATGGAGTTTTACCCC